>NC_058122.1:8805000-9105000 GCF_914725855.1 Thunnus albacares | reverse complement strand
CAATGTTTTCATAAGAAATGTGTTGCCTAGAAGTTCATATTGGCATTTTAATTCAGCTTTGCTCCATGAAAAAAACTTTACAAATGCTTTTGGCTATTTTTGGAAAATATTTAGGAGTAGACAAAATTAATTTTCATCTCTTAGACAGTTACTATAGTGGGACTATGGTAAAATGTAAATTAAATTGCTTTGTCAACAGCATACTCTCAATGTTACTTGAGACATCTCTGACTCTATGAACGATCTGGAGACTGAGATAGTGGACCTTGAGAAAATGATTGTGAACACAGGAAATCAAGGACATTTTGAAGTCCTTAATTCTAAAAAGAAAGCAGGTCCTTTGCAGACCTGCTAGGTGTGAAGGCTCAAGGAGCTTTAGTGAGGTCCCATTTCCAGAATGCTACTGAAATGGATGTGCCTTCTAGTGGCCTTCTAATGGACAGAACACATTTATTCACTCTCTTCTTTCAGACACAGGGCAGGAAATCACTGATCCCAGTCAGATCCGAAGGCGAGCTATGCAGTACACCGAAAATGAAGAACTTCTACAAACCTTTTGTGAAGGATTACCTAAGGTGTTAAGTGATTCAAATTTACTGCTTGAAAGACCTTTGGATCTACCAGAGCTCCACTCTGCCTTACAGAGCATGGATGGCAGGAAAACTCCTGGTATCGATGGTTTGACTTTGGAGTTTTATAAAGCCTTTTGGGACATTTTAGAAGTCTTAAATCAAAGCCTAGCTGAGGGTGCTTTACTGCTTTCCTGTCACAGAGCAGTGATTACCTTGCTACCAAAAAAGGGAATTTGAAAGACATCAGAAACCGGAGACCTGTGTCTCTTCTGTGTACAGATTATAAAATTCTATTAAAGGCCTTAGCGATACGGCTGAGAGAGGTGATGGAACAGATCATACATCGGGACCAGACATATTGTGTACCTGGCAGGTCAACTGTAGACAATGTCTACTTAATTTGCAATGTTTTGGGTCTCTCTGGATCATTCAGTTTGAATACTGGTTTTATTTATATAATAGATCAGGAGAAAGCATTTGATTGAGTTGAACACCATTTTCTCTGGAAGGTCATGGAGAGTTTCGGGTTCAGCAATATTCTGATTGCTAAGATTAAAGTGTTGTATCAGAACATTAAGAGTGTGCTAAAGTTAAATGTTGGTTTATGTGCTCCATTTAAAGTGCAACGGGGTATTGGAGAAGTTTGTGCTCTTTCTTGAATACTTTATGCAATCTCTTTAGAACCTATGTTACAAAAAATATAGAATCATATGAGGGGGTTAACCATACCTGGTTTCAAAAATAACTTGAAATAACTAAATTGTTTTATCTGCATATGCTGATGATGTGGCTGTGTTTGTAAATAATCAAAATTATATAACTATATTGGAGAGAACTGCTGACATGAGGCTGTGTCCACTACCACAATAAATTGGAGAAAGAGTGAGGCTTTAGCTGTTGGTAATTGGTGTAACAACTTACCTTTGTTACCTCAGAACCTGACCTGGAAAAGGGATGGCTTTAGATATTTAGGAATGTATCTTGGAAACAACATTTTCTTCAGAAAAATTGGGAAAATGTGGTAGAAAAAGTAGAGTGTAGATTATTTAAGTGGAGACGGCTGTTGCCTCAGATTTCTTACAAAGGCAGAGTCCTGATAATAAACAAAGCTTATAGCTTCTACCTTGTGGCATAGGTTGGCATATGTAGAGCCTCCTTCTGGCATGTTAGGGCAACTGCAGGCAAGTATAGTTCATTTCTGGGATTGTTTACATTCGATTCCTCAGAGTGTATTATTTTTGCTCGAAGAAGAGGGGGGGCAAGGCTTGGTTCACTTAGCCAGTAGGACAGTGACGCTACGATTACAGTTTATGCAGAGATACTTGACATGACCAAAAGATGTAGTTTGGATAGGAATGACTACTTTTATCTTTAGAGGAATTAATAATCTTAGTTCTTAGTTCAAATCTTAGAGTTGACAATCTTAGTCAGATAATAATCGTGGTCTTGATGCATCTTTGTTTCTAAAAGCCCAGTGACCTCAAGACTAAATGCACTACGTCTTTTTCATCATGGAATTTTTAAATCATGGACACTTTTCAAATATTTAAGGACAGCTCATACTAACTCTTTGTACTGGTTGCTGGAGGAGCCTCTTGTTCGCAGTGCAAGAATGGACATAAGTGACAGTGTGGCCCCTGGGCTAACTGCAGTGCTGTGTGGAACAAGAACAGTGTACCTTGGACACAGCAAAACCAGAGTTAAATGATGCTCAGGCTATATGTTCTTTATTGGGCCTGAGGTCACACCGCTGGAGACAGAGGTTGACTATTAAAGAACTGAGGATGCTTGGAGATTACAGCAGTGGAGTTACAACACCAAATCAATAGGATGCATTTCTAGAAATTAAACTGAGGCCTGTGCTGGGCGAGATGTGTAGTCCATTGATTACCATCAGGGACTCTGAAAGCCTAACACTGTACAGATTGAACAGAAAGTGATGGTGCAGAAACTGTAAAATAAATAATGAGAAATGTTTGGGTAACAAAGTGGATACTGTGTGGCAGCCTGGTCGCCAGAATAAAACGTTGACATTGTACATTTCTACAAACCACGTTGAATATGTATGTTTCGACACGTGTAATGCGTAGCATGTTAACATTTCAACAACACACATCATATCAACATTTCTAAGAAATGTATCATATCAACATTGCCAAAATATGTATCATCTCAACATTTCTAAAGTGACGTAGTTTACATGCGATCTATATGAGATGACTTTCTTATTAGGAGGAGGAGGGGTCGGTGGATGGTTAGGAGGTTTCTTGGCAGAAAGTTGAAAGTTGGAAATCAGAGATCACTTGAAAACCAATGCCCACTTCCCATTTCAACCAACAAAAGCGGGTGTTTTTAGCGAGACGTCAGGACATTTGCAGCCGTTTTTATTTTATTTTTTATTTTATTTGAACCCAAACCATGATCTTTCCCTAACCCTAACCAAGTGGTCTTTGTGCCTAAACCTAACCAGACCTTAACCACAGTGTTGTCACATCATAAAACATTATTCAATGGATAATGGCCAACATTGAAACGTAGATATTCAATGTATCCGAGGTTTGCAGGAACGTTCTATGCCAACGTTTTGTTCTTGTGATTGGATTGTGTGTGGAGGACACTGTGCACAAACAGGGCAACTGAACCTGTGTGGAGAGTTCTATACAAGCCTCCTTTAAAGAAAGGGAACAGCAGATCTTGGTGTTATAACAGTGAATGCTTTTATTTTGATTTAGTAGTGATAAACAAATGTCCTTTCTGTGGGTTAACTGAAACAGTTTTTCATGTTTTTTTAGTGTGTAACAGATTTTTAGGTTTATTTTAGCTATTCTAGAGATTTTGCTGAAAAAAATTCTGTTTTAAAATTCTGTTTCTAATTTCATTTTTGGAGCAGGATATAGTACAAATAATAAAACAAAATGGCAACTACTTATTTTTCTGGTGGGAGAAGCCAAACTCTCAGTCTCTCTGTTAACAGAAAAAACAAAGAAGAACATAAGCAAGGATGCAATATCAGTGTGGTGCTGTAATGTGAAGGCTAGAGTCTGGCTAGAATTCAGATTTTATAAAGCTATAGACAATTTTGAGACTTACTCAAGACCGGTGCCATGGAAATGTAATTTACAGTGCAATCGATATATTTAAAGGTGCAGTGTGTAGAATTTAGTGGCATCTAACAGAAGGGGCTTGGTAGAAATGGAATATAATATTCATAAGTATGTTTTATTGAGTGTATAATCACCTGAAAATAACAATCTTTGAAAGTGTTTTCGTTAGCTTAGAATGAGCCCTTTTTTTCTACATAGGGAGCAGGTCCCCTTCCTCAGAGCCTGCCATGTTACTACAGTAGCCCAGAATGGAGAAAACAAACAATGGCTCTCTCACTTGGAAGGGAGGATGAGGGGAGGGTTTTTCAGATGGCTGCAATCTGCAACCTCACCACTAGATGCCACTAAATTACCTACATTGAGGTCCTTTAATATCTGAAATTATTTTTTATAATTGTTCCTTATGAATTGTTTTTCTTGTGTATTGCTTTTTTTTGTAATTAATATAAATTAGATTGAAAAATCAAATCAATCTCTCCCTCTCCCTCTCTCTCTCTCTCTCTGTGTAATTTATTTAACTGTTAAACTGAACTTAGGAACCACAATTTACTTCTTTACTTCCTCTCTGGATTCTCTCACAGATATGTATAGGACAGAACACAATCATCACCCCTACCACACTATCCTATATGCGTTCACAAAAGGGATAGATCATCATGTATGTGGCACCTGCACCTCTCTGCAAGGAGTTCATGGGGAGTTCATTGACTCCGAAATGTCAGAGAAAATAACCACAGTCTGATCAAAATAAATTCATCAGGGCTATAGATCTATTGCAGTGCACAGAGGTGTGTATTTCAGCTCTGCAGCAGGGGGGTTGAGTATAGGGCCTAATGCCAAAAAATGGTGGTTGAAGTAAGTAAGCAAAGAATCATTAACTTTCTCTCCATTCATCTGAGGTTTTGACCAGATATGGCAGAGCACAGTTTCCTGTCTATCTGTGTAATATATTTTTAACTTTTCTCTTAACTTTGGGGTTGTTGAAGAACAAGTCTTCTCTCACTTCTCTCTCTCAGTTGATGTATAACAGTAATCGATATTTCCTATGGCTTAGCGTCCACTGTATATACTATGTGGAACACAAAATTACTGACAAGGGTCAAAACACATTCAATTAACATGTTATTTTAAATTTTTGTAATAAAAAATGTAGGGACATCACTGCTTCATTTTGCCTTGAATACTTTGTGCAAGTAGGATTTTGACATGTAAAGTGATTAAAGTGAAAGGATTATAGGTTTTTTTTAGCACATACAGAATGACCACTGAATCTTGTATCAACCATTAAAAAATGAGGAGTATCAGTGATAGTACTGCATTAAAGGGTTGGTATTAAGTAAATCATGGATGGATTTTTAAATCTGCTTCATTTAAAAGTGCACTTTATGAGGCTCTATAGCAATTCCAATGAATTGCTTGATAAATTAAGTGTTCAAACTCATATTTATGGCAGCTGTTCTTGCTAGCTCAAATATGGTATGGATCTTATTTGTGGATTGGGAATTTTCTCCATCTCTATGTGCTTAATCTTGCTTCTAAATTTTTATTGCCTTATCTATTTCATTTAACCTGACGCACCAGATGGTTGCCGAGATCTTGTGAATCCAGCTGCCTTGCAAGAATCTCACTGATTTTTTTTCACATTTTATTGTATTTTATTGTTGGTTTGTGACATTTGACTTGTAAAGTATCTTGACTGTTTGTTTTTATGAACTCTATGTGATATACCTTGACCTGCATTTCATGTATGTAAGGTATTATATAAATGAAGTTTATTATATTTAATATTTATTATATATTTTTTACGTACATAAGTAACATAACTATACTTTTTATGGACAACAAGTTGTTTAAAAATCAGTTGGACACTGATACTTAAGATTGTGATCCACCTGTGAGTCTTTTGAGTCAATATATTTCTGCATTCTTTGCACTTTCACTACAAAAGCTTTACCACGTATTAAAAGAAGTAAATGATTATTTTTACTATGTGAAAACATATCTGTTTTATATTGTTGAATAAAACATGCAATGTGGCAAACACACACACCCAGACACACTCATACACTCCCAGATGGTCAGGGTTTACAGCACATGTCGGTTTGTTTTATGGCTGGGCCCTGTTTAATTATTTACTCCAGTCTTTCTCAGGCCACAGTGGTGTCAATTACAACACTCTGAGCTGCCTCCTCTCTTCAACTCCACGTCCAGTCTGATACGTTCAACTCCACTCTCACTGCTCAGAAAGGCTGTGGTACATTTGCTAGATGATTTAAGAGCTGCAGACCCTCTCAAGGTTTCATTGACGTTGCACTATTGTGGATATAAACATGTCGGGGGTGAACAGTGATCAGCTGCATCGCGCGACCTTGGGGATTTACTCAGTGAGTAACAGATACTTTGTGTTGGCCAACAGCTCAGATTAGACAACAGATTTACCTGTGAGACAAACAGTAAGTTGTTGTGTGAGTAAGAGCATTTATAACAGTGGTCTGTCTCAGGTTGTGATTTGTTTTCATGTGACTCTTCAGGAAACTGGAACACTGTTCATGGAAAACATGGCATGAAGATCAGATTAACTTTTTTTTAATGTAATGTCTCTCAAGCAGACATGATGTGAATTGACAAAGTCAGTTTCAAATTCAAGGAGTATTTTCTCCATTTGGAACACCAGAGATCAAGAGTTTTAGGTTTTCTGTACACATGTTGAGAGGGAGAGTTTGTGCTCATAAATACAGATTGAATTAAAGATGGATCTTATTGATTCTCCTTTAGGTTGGTCTCAAAGTTTCTCTAAATTTCAAAATTCAACAGAGTCTGTGGTATAATATGTTTGTCTATGTGTATGTGTTTGTTTTTCTCAAACAGGGCTTGATGGATGACTTCAACCCAAGCCTACAGAAACTGGTTTCACTGGGAAACAGCTACGTCCAAGCTTTCCAGGGTAAGACAGAGAGAGAAAGGAAGAAAGAAAAACAATATGTTAATCAGAATTTCTCACTTTAAGATTATCTAAATGTTTTGTACCGTATGGGCGTTCCTGTCTATGAAAACCACACACCTTCCTTTATGCGTCCTTTAAGTGTCATAAATTAAACAAACTAATGGTAGTACACAGTATACAAGAGCTGTTAGGTATCGATTTCACTAGAACTCATTCCAAAGTCCTTCAAAATTATCTGGCCGTGGTTATGAGCCTGTAACCAAGGCCTTTGAGGGTTGTTTTGACAACATTGTCAACAGACAAACAAGGAGCCACAGCTGTATTTAATTTTCCTATATAGAGGAAGTGGTTTAAGATATTGAAAGTAGTTTTAATTGGCCACACTGGTTTGGATTGATTTTTATATCTATACTTCTATATTGGACTATGTTGGCTGTATGTCCCATAAGGTAGAAAATAGATTATTATCATTAAACTCTTAATTTGAAAGTGAATGTACAGTAATTGCATCTATATTTTATGTCTTCATTATCCACATTGTAATCATCTCTAATACCCGTGCAGTGTTTTAAATGTGAAAGGACTCTAAGATGCCGAAATGCAAATGGAATTCAGCTACAGATGCAGTTTTACATGGTGATACGACTTATATCACATTATACTTGTTTGTTTAATGTATGCAGTAGCACTAATGCTACATCATCAGCAATTACTTCATAGTAGAGCCACTGCACCAAATGCCCTGCAGACATAAAATACAGATCATGATGTCTCTCGTTGCCACCTGTACAGAGGCTATAAGTTCCCCCTTCTTTGTGTTCAGGGCAGAGCCATAACTTCTTGACATGTTGATCAGCTTTAGCCAAGAATGAAACTAGAGTCTGTTTAGATCCAACTGACACAGCTCTTATACTTAAAAGATTTTTAAAAAGGTATTGGATGATACTGAAGCATCAGTGTGTAAGCGGCATGTTACTGTTGTAGCTGCTGGAGGTGGAGCTAGTTTGAACTACTTTATATACAGTTAGCTAGTTTAGTCAAGTGGTTCCCAACCTAGGGGTTGGGCCCCTCCAAAGGGTCAACAGATAAATCTGAGGGGTCATGAGATGATTAATGAGAGAGGAAATAAGAAAAAACAAAGTAGTTTATGAGATATTTCAGTCTGGATCAAAGCTCTGAACCAACCGACAGACATTGTCATCCATATAGCCACGCCGCTGACTTTGCTATTAAAGCCTGATCTTTGTTTACATGTGTACAAGTATCCTGGTGATGATCAAGTTTTTGGAGTATCCGGGTTATGTGCTGCACATGTAGACACATTATCTTGGTTTCAGAAACCTGGATAAGCTACTGTACCTGGAGTACTCCAATAGAAACCAGGATACTGTCGCATGTAAACTTCTTATGCAGGTTTCTGAACATTCTCTGTTGGTAGAGAAATGAGTGGCTTAGATGTTGAGAAATCAAGACACAACTGGACACAGATTATCAAAAACCTGGATACTGTTAGAATCATGTAAACAGGAATATAAATACCAGGTTTCTCATGCTACTTTTAAACATCATATCCAGAATATGGTGAAAACCAGGATAAGACTGAAAAATAAAGTTTAATTTTAAAATAATCATTTGTAGTAGAAGCAGTTGCAAGTGGTCAAAATGCAAAGGTAGCAGTGATTTTATGCGATAGACTTGTTTTAATCTTAAGCATATTTCCAAATGACAGCACAGAGATAATTGTGTGTATGGAAATGGATAGCCTATAACCATTTGAATTATTGAATAATTTCCTCTTTTGTAATTAATAGATCTGTTTAGCTGCTTTTGTAACTCCATGCGAAATGGTGAAATGGAAATGATGTGCCAAATAAATTTGCATTTCAAATGACTACATTGTGTGTGTGTGTGTGTGTGTGTGTGTGTGTGTGTGTGTGTGTGTGTGTGTGTGTGTGTGTGTGCGTGTGTGTGTGTGTTTCAGCTCTTGCAGTAACAAGCGAGGCCTACTTCAGTGCACTTTCAAAGATTGGCGAGCAGGCTTTCCAAACCATGTCCTCACGCTCCATAGGTATGTGCATCTATGCATTCATGCACAACTGACTCATGCAATCTCATGATTATTGAGTGGTAATAAAAGGGGGAATTTCTATACCTACAAGCCAGGATGTGAGTGTTTTGTCTTTGATGTGTTTATGGCCATTTATTAAACTAATTAAACAGTGTTCTTCCGTGTCATGAGGACCAAAGTTTACCCTCTGGCAGCACTTTCACAACACAGCTTTCACAATTACTAACACTCTGTGCATGTGTAAAATGTATGTGTGTGTGTGTGTGTGTGCATGTGTGATTAGCATGCGCTTTGATGTGTGAGTGTGTAAGACAAACTGCAAAGTTATTGAATGCAGGTATTTCACAGTATCTATAACAATCATTGCTTATGAAGACTAATAGACTTTTTTACCTGCAGCTCATAATACATTTAATACATTTATAGAGCTTTTATATATGTTTGAGTTTGTTTTTCGTGAGATCTATCTGAGAGACAGAGCGGGTATCACATGCCAGCAGGGGCCATGAATAATAAACGATGACAGGCAGCGGGCCGTGCTCTGCTCACTTAACCCAGCCGATCTAAAATGGACTCATGTTGCTTTTAGCAGTTGGAGTTGATGATACTGTCCAAACTAGATCATTAGTCTACTCTCACTGTAGAGTGA
Organism: Thunnus albacares; assembly: GCF_914725855.1. NCBI lineage: Eukaryota > Metazoa > Chordata > Actinopteri > Scombriformes > Scombridae > Thunnus > Thunnus albacares. Next base: position 9,095,663 of record NC_058122.1, on the reverse strand, counting down.
TGCAGTTCATATTTACTGAATATAATGTTATGTCATGCTAGAAAGTAATATTAAAACTGCTTTTTAAAAGAATTTGAGCTTTTATCAGGTGTTTAGGTCCCATCTCCAAAATTATTCCGTATCCGTGTCCATGCCACAAAAAATGTTTAGATTTTATTCATAATATTCTGACCTCATAGAAGTCAGAGTTTTTATGTGGCATAAACAGCAGCCACTGTGGCCACAAGAGACAAGCATGGGAAAATGCTTAAATGTAGTGTAACAGTGGCACAAAGTCAGCAAAACTGACTCAGTAATGTCAGTTACACAGCAGTATGTATCTAAAGTGAGTGTATTGAAGAGAACGATGGTGTATTTTATTCCTTATTAACGTAACTTTACATTTGTGAGACAAAGAAAGTGTTATTTCTACTTTCAAAAGTTACATAGTCTCGCTTTAATCTTTTTCACCTGGGAATCACAGTGGCTAAATGTAAGTGTGTGTGTGTGTGTGTCAGCTGGTGTGTGTGAGAGAGTGTGTACTGTATATGGCAGTGTGTTTAAGAGATAAAGCCACAGATTTTGCATTAGTGTGTAGAACAAGGGTTAATGAATAGATAAGAGGTGGACAAAGGAGAAAGATTACACAGTTGCATGATTTTATTTTATTGTTTTCTAATAATATACTGTATATAATGTAGCATGTAATACTTCTCTTCAAGGAGATATTCTGATTCAAATATGTGAGAGCCAAAGCAGACTCACCATGGAGATGAAGGGAGTAGTAAGTTACATCAACACTACACTAATCAGTCCATCACAACTTCTGAGTATGATAAAAACCCTTATGTGCTTCATTTTCTCGCATGTTTAATATGATTTTATGTGTGTCGTTCCAGTTCCGCTGGTTCAGCATGGAGGTTCTTCAGGAGATGGAAAATAACATTAGACTGGACATAGACTACATATCAGTGAGTGAGGGACAAACAAGGGCATAAGAAGGTCAAAAGGGGCTCTCACAGAATGACAAGCTGTTATCTCATAATTATATTCAGAAATTAAAAGTAAAATGAATAACTGCAGGGTATTCTGGGAATAGTAATTGACATAGGAGTAGTTTGTAGAGTGAGTTATCTGATAAATGAATCTAGCAATAAAGCAGTGGCAATTAATTCCACCACGATATTAGCATGAACATTTATCCTGATGAGATTGCCACTGTTAATGGAAAATGTCTTTAATTTCACTGGATTGGTATTGAACTGAGACTATACTGCAGTTTCTGGATGACTGAGATTATATAACAAAGACGTGCCCTGAATTCTCTGCTACACAGGGCAGTAGAAAGCACTATGAGATGGAAGTCCACAATCAGGCAGCAGCTCTGGATAGACAGCTAAGCAGAGGAATTAATCAGGTCTGTGTATTTCTCACTTTTTCTGTATAAGTCTCTCTCTATATATATTTACTGTATATATACATGTAATGTCAATTATGTGTATCCTCAGGATTGTAGTGAGTATGTGCGGTTCCTCAGGGAGAGCCATGGTGAGGCTATGAAAGAGGAGGAGAGGCGATATCGCTTCCTGGCTGAGAAACACTGTGGCCTGGTACAGTCCATCACCCACCTCATGAATAAGGTGTGCATCCTACTTTAAACAGCATTAGTGAATGTAATATTTCATGGTTTGTTTTGGCTTATTGACTACAGGTGCCAAGTGGGCCAGGTTTCTCATGCGACTCATTACAATGAATGTCAGGGAGACAATGACAGGAAGGCACTCAAAAGATAATTCACAATAATGTGTAATGATTACGTGAGATGTTATTGGCCCCTGCAGGGATGAGGCCCCTTTTATAATGAGGGTCAATCGCAGAGCAGTGGCTTTGGAGGTGATAGAAATTCAGTGACTTCAGCAGGACTGATGCCTTATTAACAGGTCGCCTGTTTGAACTTTGGACTCCCTGCTCACCATTTTATCACACCACCATACTGACCCAATTAAACATTTACTGTCTGGCAACTTAAGGTCAGTAAACTTCTAAGAAATATATTTATTACTGCGTCTTGACCCGCAACTTCATACTGTGGTATACACTTATAGAGAATTAGAAGTCTGCTTTTTTAATTTTCCATAATGAGACAGTCACAAAGCCCTTTGAGACTGTGCCAGTGGTTGAGGACTATAATAAACCTGACACACATGTGTCTGATGTGTGTTTAACCCTCTGCAGCTGAAGAACTATTCAGATATTTTACTTAAGTGAAAATACCAGTACTTCTATGAAAAATACTCCATTACAAGTAAAAGTCCTTCATTCAAAATCCTAAGTAAAAGTAGTAGTATTATTAGCAAAAGTACTTAGTACAAAAGTTGTACTTTTATACTATAAAAAGGAGGTGCAGAGAGTTCTGCTACATTATTTTATTTATTTTTCATGTTTCTCAATTATTTTTTCACTTATATTTTGGTAAAATATTAGAAATTTTGGCCTCAGACACTTGATTAAATGAAACCATCTAAAGGGGAAATAGTTTTTGGGTGTGAGCACTGTTAACACATGGATCATAAATAGTGGCAACATCATGTTTCACAGATGATTACCACTCATAAATAGCAGTTAAATTTGCATGCCTTCGGGGTTCTCACATGGTTCATGCAAAGGTCGCAAATATGGTGTTAACTTCAATTAGTGACATGTCAAAATTAGCGAGAGGGAAGTGATCTCATGTTGCTCATGTTGCAATGGGCCCCTAAAATGTAACAAGGTGCTCCAAGATGCAGCTTTTTTGTAAGTGGTCACAAGCCAAAAAATGTATTTATTTTTTATATAAACTTGAAAAGCAACTAACAATAGATGTCAGATAAGTGTGTACTGGAGTAAAACATATTTCCTTCTGAAATGTCATAGAGTAGAAGTATATAGTAGCAGAAAATGGAAATACTGATTGTATAAGTATAGTACTTGAATAAACATGCTTAGTTACTTTCCTGCACTTTCTGTGTGTGTACCTATATTTATTTCTGTTTCTATATTTGTGTGTGTGTGTGTGCCTGCGTGTGCGGCAGACAGGGGGTTCTCTCCAGCAGAGAGCGGATGCCTGGACACAGGATGTGGACGCCACCAGAAGACCTGAGGCCAGGCGGCCCACCACACTTGACAACACTGTGAGTTCATAGAAATCAGTCACTCACAAAGCAACTCCACTGAGTTTATAAAGTGAGTTATTGGAGCAGGGTCTGAGACGGATTGAGAGAAGCTCTATAAGATCTGTCTGATATTATAACTTTTAAAATTTTGTTCTAAAGTTACTGAATGAACTGAATTTATAAGACAAATATTAGATAAGAAGTCATATTTTGATGGAAGTGGGTGTTATCAGCACCAAGACATGGACGATATTCAGACTTAATCTTCTTTTAATTACTACATTACACACAGTCACACAGCATGTTGGAGGGAAACAAGTGAATTTTTGCAAAATATTTTTGTTACCAGGGTGCCCTCTGGTGGTTTGAGCCTGATTGAATTTGAAGCCATCAGTATGACTCACACCTCTGGCATGAGGCATAATTTTGTTACGGCAAAGCTTTCTGAGGAGGATTTCACCTGATGCTTAAATAGAAAGACACAGATTGTCTCGCATGAATAAAAGACTATGTAATAGTGATAAGATTATAAGTATTTTTCTGCACAGACACTTAAATAATTGAAGCTGTCATGCAAACTAAATCTGTAATGTCTTTGAGCATGAATTCAGACAACTTAACATCTCAAAATAATAGGATTATGGATAATTCACAAACTCAAAGTATATTGTTCTTTGAATGAAGGCTGCAATTACTATTCAAGTGAACAACAGAGACGCTCCTGAGATAAACCCTGTCAGTTTCAGTCTGTTCCTCATTGAAAGGTGACATGCCAATGAACCCTGCAGATCCTGCATCCTACTGTAATAACAATCAGAGGATTAACATGGATCCTGTGTTTGTTTTGGTTTGAGGTGGGATTTATTCCTGCCCAGAGAGAAGCCTGTGAGCCAGTTCAGGCAGATATTTTAGTTTCTACAATCACACACAACATGCTCTTCGTATTGCATCATGCATTATATCCAACACACCCTCCACATTATGACGGTTTATTTAAGATAACATGCACTCTCTCAGTCTACTTTAAACATTTTCTATCAATTCCCTCCTATATACTGTGTGATTTCAGTGATGCCACATTACATGATGAAGTCCTCAAATGCAGAAAGGTTGCAGTTGTCATTTGGAGCTGCTTATGTGTGAAATTCCAAACTGACAAAACTGGCTGACTGACCTTTTTTTAAATTCTGATATGAGTTAGCTGTTTTTTCCATTATGACTGTGGTGTTTCCTGGTGTTTATAAGATATATTAACATTACAACTGCAGTGATTAAGTTGTCTGGAACAGTGCATGTAATATAATGTTGTGTATTCTTGGTTGTACAGATGGGGATGAGGGAGGAGATCGGGAAGAGCAGAGAAGAGCAGCCCCTAGGTTTCATACCATCAAGACGTGAGTGCTTCATTTGAACAGAGCTTCAACCTCTTAGTTGTTGAAGTCCTCAAAAAACATTTTTCCATTTTACTTTGTTGCAACATTTTTCATTTTTTGTTTTGAATCACAGTGTTTCTGTAATATTCATTTTCGTCTGTAAGTCATTTGCAGCTCATAATGCCTCTTCCTGTATATCAGAGCTCATTTTGCCTTCACTCTACCAGCCGCTTTATCATTCTTTAAGCCGTTTATCTCTGTTTCTCCCTCTTTCGTCCATCTCTCTCACTCTCCCTCTGCATCGTTTTGCAAATTATGCACTTTCATACCTCCTCATTTGTACTTTCCTCTGCCCAAAGTCATTCTAATTATTAAGTTTGCTAATCTAGAGTAAAAATAGATACAGTGGGGGTGTATCAAAAACAGATATAAAGAATAAATAGAATATTGAATTGTACTTCTCCTTAAATTCCATGTTTCCCCTCTAAAAGATTCTTTGCCATTTAAGTAGGTTCACCAAAGCTGCTGCCTGTGTTGTAAACTGCCCTCTCTGCACCTATGTGTTTCATTTTTCATCTCTACAGCCCCATCTCCCTATGGAGGCATGTCTCGCTCTGGAGATTCAGCTGGAGGTGGTGGTGGTGTTGGTGGAGGAAGATCCATGAGGGCCCTGGTGGCCCACCAGCCTAGCGGCTCCAAACCCACCCTGCTGCCCTTCACCAGGGGAGAGATGATCACTGTGCCAGTCCAACAGCCCAAGAACGGCTGGCTGTTTGGACGTTCTGACAGCAGTTCACGGTGAGAGATGTGTCCCTGTGAGTGTGTGTATCTGCCACTCTCTATCTGTATCCACTGTACATGTCAGATACATTCAATAGTTCAACATATTAAGTTACTTTACAAACATTATTACATTCAGTTTCGTAGACACATGCCCCTTATTCTTGGGAAAAATCAGCTTTTACATTTATAGAAGCAACCATGTTTCGGGGAAAACAGAATATTTTTTAAAAATGAGCATTGTTACAGGCTAGAAGATGAAAAGATGAAACTGAAACATTAATGATAAGGATAAAAACTACTAACAGAACCTTTCTGTACACTTTGTGTACTACAAAGTGTTCTTTTATATATTTGTACTTTTACATTAACATTGAATCCACTATGTCACCTTTAATTTCTGTCCCTTTCATTTTCAGTCAGGGATGGTTCCCAGCTTCCTACGTGGAAGCAGTGGAGGATTTTCCAAAGTCAACTAGCTCCAGGTAAACGTCTATTAAAATGGACCCAATTATGACTGTTGAATAACATTTTGTCATGCTAAGGGCAGAAATGTATAGTCATATCATGCTAACTTTTACTATGCATAACATCATGACAAAAGACAAGAGTTACAATAGAATGCAAGTTAAGTCCTCCATATCTGTAGGTTAATATAAATATTAGCCTCAGTATACTGAGGTTATGTTAAATATTCATGATTATATACAGTAGCAAGAAGGTAGCAGTTGTTAACATCCCAAAGACACTGCCAGTCTTACATTTCTGAACTACAAACAGAACTACAGATGCTGCCAAAGCCACTCTTCCATCTAATTTTATAACAAGACATAGCAGCTCAGTGAGGCTGCACTTTGGCACAGCAAAGTTTTGAGTGAAATGCTAACATCAGCATGCTAAAATGCTGACAGTGTGAACATGCTTATGTGTAGCAGGTAATGTTTACCATGTTCACCTCCTTAGATTAGCATGTAGGCCATGATAACATTTGCCTATTAGCACTGAGCACAAAGTACAGCTGAGGCTGATGGGAATGCCATTAGTTTTGCAGGTATTTGGTCACAAACCAAACTGTACAACTTATAATTTTGATCTGATGATGGCGCTAGATGAAAACTCAGAGCATCACCACAGTACAATTTACCCTGAGGAAGGATTAAAAAAAAGTCGCTAAAAAAAACAAATGATCACTAAATTCAAAGACACCATCATTGCCATCTATCTAAAAATGATCTTTTCCTATTTTCTGTGTGACTTCATTTCTGGTTTTTGAAGTATTTTGAGCCTGTTGGCTCAGTCATTAGCATCACTACCTCACAGCAAGTCAGTCTGAATTTGACCATGGTCCTGGAGTTTGCATGTTTTCTCTCCATGTTTGTGTGTCTCCATCAGTCCAAAGAAATGCAGGTCAATCACAATGAAACCCTAATTGCTAAATGCCTATAGATGTGAGTGTGCCTCCAGCTACACTATGTATTAGTGAGTTCTGTGATAGATTGACAATCCATCCACTGCATGACGTTTGCCTTTCAAACCTGATACATAATACATTTTGCAGTTCCCCTAGGCTGTTCCTACTGTTTTATGGGTTTTAAAAGAGGGTCATCATGAAACTCAGGCCTGGAATAATAACATGAACTATTTAAGATATTTGGGTGACCCATTGCTGTGAGGTGGACCAGTAAGAGCCTCTAAACTAAAGTATTGTTCAGTCACTGGAGACACATGCCATGGCTAAATGCCTAAAATATGAATGTAAATGTAGATCAAATGCACTGAATATATGTATTTGATGTGAAATCTAATGTAGTTCAAACAGCAGAGCATGCTTCATCTCATATTTTTTTATGTTCAAATCTAATATTCTTTAAGTCTGAAGTACAATGGGCATCTCGTGAGGAAAGGAGCTCAAGTGTCCAGTGAGAAAAAACAGATTTCATGCTTCTTCAACAAAGAAAACAAGGTGAATTTTTGTGTATTTTCAGTACTTCCACTCTCCGAAGCAGCAGCAGCATGAGCAACCTGTTCAACCAAGCAGGAAACAGCAGCCAGAACGGAGCCCCGCCCCCTCCGCCTCCACCTCCGCCATATATGTCTTCAAATAAACACTCTGAGATGCAACCAGTCACTCCCACCCTTGACAGAAGGGCAGAGTCACATTCAGAAAACAAGGTATGGCAATCTGACACTGACTGATTATTGATCATGCGTAGCGGAAATCAATCAATTCTCTCTCCTTATTAAAAGAATGAAAATCTCTTCTACAATCTATGTTCAAGACATTTTGTGTTTGTAAAGTCTTTATAAGTTGTAATTAATGGCTTTATTAATGGTTAATAAATCGTTTACTAATGCTTTATTCATCAGTTAAAAACCCAATAATAGGAATAAAATTCTGAGGTAGCCAGGTTGTGAAAAATCCCATCGGTGTGCTGGTGTTTATGCTTTCTTTTTGATAATAATACAGTTGATATTACATTAATAAATTCTCATGAGTTTCTCACTTTCTAATAAGATATCAAGTCTGCAGTTATAGATGTTAATAAGTGATTAATAGTGGGCTCTAATCAATCAAGTTTGCAGTTGTACATGTTCATAAGTTGTTAATAAACAGATGTTTGTCTAGATTGTTCACAGCTGTTTTCCAGAAATAATTAGGCAAACAGTTAAATAGGATTTTCAAAGATAAACCAAAAAGATCTCTTTTTTTTGTTTTTTACTGATCTATAGAATGAGAAAATGATTTATTAGCCATGAATACAGCCAGTAGTTACAACTTCTAACTCATTTATAAAGAGTGCCTTATTAGAACAGTGAGTTTTATTTTGGAATTTTTGGTTACATTGTCTTGATAAACCAAAGCAGAGACAGCTGTTGAACACAGAGCAAATAGGGGAACTGAGTGAATGTGTATAACCATAGACTGAGTACTTTTGTATTTTCCTCAATGAGAACAGAGAGATGATATGGGACAGCTCCAGTGAGATACAATATACTATGTATATCTTTGATGGTATTTTGCGTGTCTGTCCAGCAGGGGCACTGTGGCACAGTGCTGTTCTCAATGACACCTCACCCCTCTTTCTGGTGGATGCAGGGAGGAAGCTCTAGCTGCTGATGGTGGAGGTTGTGTGTGTTGGTGTGTGTGTGTGTGTTTGTGTTTTTCTGTTCTTTCTGATCCTTTGAATGCTGATTTTTTAAGTTAAAGACCTATTTGAAGTTCGTTCCTCTTGACGAAATAGGTCTGGTGTTGTATGCAACCCTTACCGTGCTGCTGTGTGATAATGATTCCTTGGAAATGCTTTTCAGTCACATAATGGTTTGAAAAGCATTTCTGTTTCCATTTCATGCAGAGATATTTTAGCAGGAAGGAGTTTGATGAACGGCCCTCCTCAACTGTGGTATTTCGGTTTTATAAAATGATTGATATTGAAGCAAATCATCACATAATAAAAGGGCAATAAGTAAGATATTTCATAATGGAAAATGGTGCTTTTAGTGACACTGCAAAGCGTTTCAGCTTTGAATCTTGATCTCAAGCCAACAGTGCAAATGACAAAGCAGATTGTGATACTGATACATTTTACAAGATGTCTCTGCATGGTTTCTGCTGTAGTTTGTTCCTTCGTCCATCTCTGTTATAAAAATGTGATTTTGCAGTTTGTGTCAACTGGACACACTATGAAGTGTGTGTGGGGCTGCCTGGCACAGCACATCAGTGAGCAGCTTGTGGGAGGACTGACTGAAAGCACAAGGGTGAAGGGTCAAGGACTGGAGCCTGCTGAGACTCCATTAGCGCATATGTCTACGTTTTGTGGTTTGGATTGGCCCTCGCCTTGCTCACCTTTTACCTTTCTCATATATTTCCGCAGAGATCACAACCTCATGGATCACAACCAGAACTCTTCCCGAGGTAAGAATAATGTACCTGGAACGCATGCAGCTCTGCTTTGAAAGCACAGACGGTTTGTAAAATGTTCAAATGGAGGCCAATCATGTACTCCTCTGGAGAAACTAATGATATTTTTGAAGTATATCATGAACCTATTAAATCAAAGAACAACAGATGAGGGCAGTGATCTAAATGGCACAGAATCGCTTTCCTTCCATTAGAGTTTGAAGTGCAGTTTAGTACTGAAACCATTTTCAGTTATGGCCATTTGGGAACGATGGCTAGCGTTCTCACTTCAAGTGAACAGTTTGTTAGATGATGCTTGTTGGAATGCAGTGCCCATTTCTCTTCCTATAACCTCTACTGTTAGGCTCAAAGACGTTATTTTAGGCCAGAGCATTTTCTTATATAAATTTTCTCCACTTTGTCTCTGTCTTCTTCTGACATTAATTTCCCTCTCTCCTTTCCTCATTCTTTTTTTTGCAGGGGTACCAACCCATTTGCTACAGTTAAGCTGAAGCCCACGTTGACCAATGACAGATCTGGCCCGCGTTTACATCGCTGATTCATTTCTGACCTTGGAAACAGCAGTGCAGTATGTGTGGCCAAAAAGCTAAGCTAAGCAAGTCCACATTGAGTGGAGATTGTTTTGACGTTCTTCCGTTTGCCGTAATGTCCTCCTACACCAAGTAAGAAAAGGGGACATAAAGTTGAATAAATATTCTAGGATTCTTGGGTGTGCAAGCACTGTAGATATACATTTTGTAGATCTCAGTAAACCAACCAACCACCATCTATTCATGTTTTTTGTTGTCCATAATGTCCATGTTGATTTTTACATGATTGATTCTGGTTTTGTGATCAGTAAAATGCTAATAATGAATCACTGTGATACTAATGTGTGCAACATAAACCAATATGTGCATTGATCTCACCTTGTCTTATATGATCATTCCCTCTCTGAGATATATGATATATTGACATTGAAATCTTCTCTGACAAGAAATGACACTTGAATGACTTTATTTGGCAACAAATGATTACTGTCTATGAAATGTATATAATGTACAGCTGATGTTAGGAATTGGTGGCAAAATGTTGTCAGGTAAGATGTTAAAGCTCAGGGAAGGAGCCATGTACTGTATGTAGCTGCTTCAAACATCTTTTTTTACGTCTTTATTGCCATTGTATTGTGTCTCTGCCATTTTTCTCTACGTGGTCTACTAAATTAAGTCCATAACCAAATGTTAATTACATTACAAATGTACTTTGGAAAAATGGCTTGTAGAAATATGATGATGTAACCTCTGGCAGAGAGTGTAATATCTCGTAAAAATAGGATAAAATGTCAGCGGCAGAACTGCAATGAATAATGCAATGCATTCATGGTTAATGTAATATCATCTTAATAGCATCATATTATTCCTTTGTGTATCACTCAATAAGCAAGTGACATATTGAACTGATGGCATAATGATAATATTGCTCTATAATGTGAAATAGTAACTAACAAGAACAATAATGAGTTACTATTACATAATAAACAGTCATACTGTGTTTATTAAAGGGACCTTGTGCAACATTTTGTCACTTTTGTTCTCTGTGTTTGAGTATCACTTTGTCATGTTAAGAGGATGCCATTTCCACACGTGTCCTCTCTCTCTCTCTCTCTCTCTCTCTGTCTCTCCAGTTATGATTTGTTTTTCTTATGAATTGACATTGACCTTTACAGTCTGAACTGAACTTCTGCGCTTGTTGTTTAAGTGGTAGCTTCCAAGTTTGAGATCTGTGTTTATTTGCTCAGGCGGTATAATGGCCTACTAAAGAAAATCAGCAATCCCGCGTTGCCTGTTCTCCGCTGGGTCTTCCGCTGGGGATACTTAACCCAAATTGAACCTCAGTATGAATCCAATTCTGCTAATGGCTTTACAGCATGGTTCTGTTAAACTGGCACAGCACATCTGAATAAAGACTGTTTGGCAAGTGGAATAATACGGCTTCCTCCTCCCTTTTCATATTCATATGTAATATGGAACGCGAAGCAAACGCTGGATAATTGCACCGAGTTTGTTTTAATGCAGTTTCTTCTTCTTCTGTCACTGCTGAGATGAAACAGACAGTGCTAATGAATACTAACAAATGACACTGAGGGATCATTATGACCTCCATAAAGACAAAAAGCTTTTCAAGGAACACTTCTTTATACATTATTAGGTTGCTGTCAAGCTATTTTTCACCTGATAAGAGTAAAAGTGACAGCGAAACAGAGAAAGAGGGAAAGAAGGAGAAAAATCAGATAAGAGAGTCTCATCAAAGCAAGGAATTAAGAGAAGGGTCTTAGTGAGTCACAGTTGTCGAGGCTTTGTTTTCTTATCACTTTATTTTATTCTTTCACAGCTTGACTTCTTTCTTCTTTTGGTATGTTTTACAACAGCTCATTACCAGAGGAAAGAGGGATGAATAGATGGATGTAAGGATGGATGGGGTGGTGGTGTGAGAGGGGTGGATTGGAGGGAAAGGAATGCAAGAGGGGAACAGTGCCAGAAGGGGAATCGATAAAGAAGAGAAAAACAGAAACAGGTACAGAGGGGAAGTGAGGAAAACGAAAAGAAAGAGGGGTACGTCAGAAACGTAGAAGGAAATGAGGGTCTTTCTCTTATAATCTCAGTTTTCTTTACATATCTACTTTATGCTTTAAAATGTGAGGTTTATTCCTGCAGGCATGTTTTATATCTATACATAAACAGAGACAAGAACAGTTTGTATAAAAAGGATAAAATAAATAGGATGAGTGTAGCTGTGGGGGCATTTGATGGGGAGATGTGTGCGTGTGAAGGTATTGGAGCATTTAGGGCTGCAAACCACAGCGTACTTCAGTGCAGCATTGTGCTTAGTGAAGAGAGCAGTGGGGGAGAGGTTGAGGAAGAGGAGTGTGCGTGTGTGTGTGTGTGTGTGTGTGTGTGTGTGGCAGGAATCGGCTGCAGTCTGGTGGGCTGGGAGTTTGGGTGGGGTGGTGAGGTGTAGGTGCTGGGTAGGAAGTGGGGTCAGTGGGTGTCAGGATGTGGCGGGGGTTAGGAGGTGATCTTGGAGCGCTAGTCAGCCATGATAGGTGACTGTTCATTCTTTCACAAGGGCAGCGAACTCTGCAAGAGAGGGAGACAAAACAAAAGTTGTCAGGATGTTTGAGTTTTTCACATTTTACCAAAAGCTTCCATTACCATATCTCAGTAATGTAATGTAATATAAATTTCAAGTTATGCTTCTTTGGTATAGTAATACAAATGATCTACATAAAAATGAGTGTAATGTAAGATTGTCGTGACCATAATGGCACTGATGTTGTAATCTGATAACCATCATTAAATAATTAAAAGCCCAAAATAAAAATAAAAAAAAATAAAAAAAAACTGCAGTGAACTACTGTCTTTTCTTATGGATTATTCATTGAACAAAAGAAGTTAAACTGCACACATCATCACATGTAGACCAAATAATGACCAATAAATAAATGTTTGGTTAATTCCCACACTGACATTCTGCGAGTGTGTGTTTGCATGTGTGACTTTTGCCTGTGTGTATCTGTGTGTGTGTGTGACCTTGTGACACTCCCACTAATGGAATTTGATGTTGGTGTTTACCATCGATTCCAATCTTGCCATCTCCATCCTTGTCGGCTGCTTTTAAAAATGCTTTGGTTTCTTTGTCTGTCAGGTCCCTGCCATCTTTGGCAAAACCCTTCAGGACAAATCTAGACACGGACAGAAAAGCCAAATGGATCTGTGTCACAGAAATATAAAGTGTTGTTTGCAACAAGATCATTCGTTGCCTCTTTTGGGGTTTTTATTTGTGTGTGTGTTTGACTTACTTGAGCTCCTCCTCCTCTATGAAGCCGCTGTTGTCGGCGTCCAGCACCGTGAAGACCTTCTTCACATCATCAGAAGACTTGGCCTTCAGACCGATCATCTCAAAAAACTTCCTATGATCAAAAGAGTCAGCAACTGCGCACATACACACACACACACACACACAGGCATACAAACCCAAAGATGATTAGTAATTTGCATGCACCTCTAAACCAACGTACACATGGGTAAGTGTGCATACTCATAAGCACATAAACAGGAAGGGGATGAAACAAAAAGTTACTTTAAGTTACTGAAAGTTGCTTGTTCTGATCTGGGTGATGAAGCCCAAAGGCAAAAGAATTAATTGTAACAAGGCAGCGTGACAGTTATAGATTGCATGTTTGCCAGAGGACCTGTCAGTTCTGGGTCATGGAGCTCTGTCTTCCTCTTTTGTCTGTCAAGTAAACACTACAACTAACTACAGGTATGCACATGTGTAAAAGAAAGACATGACACTGACACATTTATACAGACATTTATATGACATATTACACAGGCATATAATGTCCAGATAGTAAGTATTTGAACAGTTACACCTCTTCTGTTCTTCAGGTTCTTGTGCTTCAGCACATTCATTTTCAGATAAAGTAATGGATACTACATTAAAGTGCAAAGTCTCAGCTTTGATTTGACTAGGTTTACGTAAATATTGAAAGAACTGTGTGGGAGATGTAGCCCTTTCAACACATAGTGTCCAAAGTTTAGGGGTTCAAACATAATTGGACATTTGGCTACTACATGTTTCTTGGGCAGCTGTGTGTCATTTAAACGTGTAGCTCAAAGGCTATGTTCACTCTACATGCTGAATCCAAAAATCCAATTTTTTTTCTTTGCCTCCAATTTACTCAGACCTTATTTTTTCACAGAGGTGTGAACTAATTAAATCAGATTTCTTCATATCAAATCCGGGCAACTTGCATATATGGACCGATTTGTAACCTATTTCTGGATATGCAACTGCTTTCAGAATGGTCAAGTCAATGGACAGATGAGGAAGTTTCACATTTGTTGGACATTTATGGAGAAGCTTCTATTCAAGCCAAACTGGAAGGAACTTATCCTAAATGAATGCTAGCACAGTCATGTCATCCATGTTTATGATCTGACTGTCGCACGAATTACGTTATTGTTGTTATTCTTGTCCGCATGTGGCTCACATTTCAGTTAAATCTGCACGAGTGGCATATCAGGACCTCAATGGTGTTAACACCGGACCAGAACTTATGTCACTTACAAACATAAATATGAACCGTTACCACAAAAAGATTGGATCTGATGAAAAATCAAGTTGAGCATTAAGGCCTGTAAGGTGAAGGTAGCCAGGGTTGATTGAGAGTTGGGAGATGCCATTCAGATTGAGGTGGAGTTGTCTGTCAGTATGAGGAGTAAAGAGGTGACCATTGAAGTGAAAAAGATAGAGAGAGAGAGATATCCAAGATTTTCCAAAACCAACAGTTGGGTACATTCTAAAAAAGTAAGTGTGCACAGGAAAACTAGAAAATGGCAAACAAGCTGGTAGACGGAGGAGTCTTGTGTCATTACTTTATTTTAAACTGAAAGTGCTGAGAACAAAACATGTGTAACTGTCCAAATACCTACTGTCTGTATTGCAAATCCATTAACATTTGTAGCAGCGTTAATTTTGCCGATAAAAGCTTTAAGCAAAACTATTCATTAGTATCAGATTTTGCATGACAAACTGTTTCAGCCAACGTCAACAGTTATATTCAACACCAGCTCAAGGCTAATCCAAGCTCTGCAACGTGAAGCTGAATCCTATCCCTCATCATCCACCCCCTAAATCCTAATGAAATCTGTGAGGTTATTTGGGCCAGAGCTGGAACGCATTTGCAGCCAAGTGTTGGTACACTCAGCTGCAATCAGCTCTTCACACCAGGCTACCCTGTGATTTATCCGTGGCAAGTTTTTACCTGCAAATGCATCCAGAGCTTTCTTGATGTCATCAGCGTTGAGGATGCTGGTCATTGACATCTTGGCTGCTGGAGAGGAGAGATGAATAAGGGAAAAGAGAAAAAGAGACAGGGACAGGGAAGAAGAAAAGGACAGAGAGGGGACAAGGTTAA
This sequence comes from Thunnus albacares, assembly GCF_914725855.1. Taxonomy (NCBI): domain Eukaryota; kingdom Metazoa; phylum Chordata; class Actinopteri; order Scombriformes; family Scombridae; genus Thunnus; species Thunnus albacares. Next base: position 9,080,498 of record NC_058122.1, on the reverse strand, counting down.
AAACAAGGTCGTTAGAGAGCAGAGAGAGAAGTCCTAGACATTCTCGTATTACACTGGTGACACTCTAGAATTGGAGCAGGAAACCAGGACATGTGAGAGGGAGGTGATGAGTGACAGAATGAATTAGTGACAGTCAAGGAGGAGTGACAAAGGGAGAGAGGAGAAGGAGATGTGACGGAGGTGGAGAGAGGACATCGTAGAGGGATGATGTTGAGGGAAACACTTGTGGGGCTGGGGACCTGTTATCAGGCTGCTGTGGAGGTGGGAAAATGTATCAAAAATGTTCAAAACTGAGGGAAAAGATTAAGATATAAAGTAAATTCTAGCATGAAGGAAAGGAGGGGCAGGGCAACCAGTGAAGTGTTCATAACAATGTTTTCCATTTTATGAGTGTGATATCATTGAGCAGTTACAGATGAAAGCAGGGCAGATGGCCAGAAGCCAAGTCAGCAGGGGTTTAACAGACCATCTGAGTCTTCTGCTGTGTCTGAAATACCCGAAGAGGATTCAGTTTGTCAGCCCAGTCCAGACGGAAAATCTTCTTGTACCTCACACTATGAAAGGTGAGCCCAGCACTTAACAGCGCTTTGGCTTTTCACTTAGTGTGTGTGACTGAACCTGATCGCCGCTTATGAAGTTGTCACCTTCTCCCCGACTTTGACTGATGCCCTCCTCTCTTCTGTTGCTATAGCAAGTACACATATACAGCTTGTATAAACTTTGGGCTGAATGCACAGAGGATCTTCAAGCGAGCAGTGGAGGAAGACAAGGAGTCTAGAGAGCTCCAGCATTGAGGAGTGAGTGGGTGATGTGGATTAAAGGATGCTCATTGTGGTCTGACAAACCTTGATAGGGATTTGCTTGTGCCAGACATTATTTCAAGTAGTCTGTGTGACAGATGATTGACACTTCACTCGCACATCCACACAAACTTCCTCAACCAATTGAACACACACACACCTTGAGCTGTCAGTGGTCTTTGCTTCCAGTTTTCAAACCAGAAAAACATGGTTTGTTTTTATTCTTTCAATAACTTTTTATGCGCAACAATCTGACGTCAGCCCATTGACAAGGTAGAAAAAAACGCCACAAACATTCAAAGCAGGTTGAAGCCCTGGCTTTTGACTTGCAGGGAGCATTTCTACATATGTTAACCTCAAGTTTTGGAACTTTGACATGTTTAACATAAATATCTGAAATTATAACAGTATTCAAATAACCACAACCAAGAAAACCACAAAAAACATAATAAGTCCCCTTTAAACTGTGACTTTGATGCAAAGTGAAACATGAAATTAAATGTCTCGAAGAAAGGTGACAGTGCTGAGACTATATCACCATCATCCTTGTACCATCGTCATCACAGTGTTCCCTCTGTGCAGCAGATAATGCTGAGCTGGCTGATATCATCACTCTGTCCTTCTCAGAGTTGGAAATACAGTCTGAGTTGCCTGTACATTTCCACCCATTACAAATCACTCATGCTACAGAATTTTGCTGCATCATGCCTCAAGCAGTCTCACTATTCAAATATAATCCGCTTCATTATTCGTCAAACTGTGCTTTTATTTGGCTGCATTTAAGACTAATATCCACAATAACACTAATGTTATTCATTAAAACATTAGTGGGGAAATCATCATTAATTGAGCAGAGAGCGAACTGATAATAAGAATGATCATATTTGCAATGTTGATACCACACAATTAAAAGAAATTATGACACATTTTAGAAGATGGTATACTGTAGATGTCTAGATCTTTAAGTGTTAAGTGTTTAAGAAATAAACTACTAACAGATAAATGTAGTGTTAACCACAATCTGAAGTAGTTCATGGATGTCTTCCATTGGTGTCACACTCAGCTTCAATGATGTATGAGCTTCTGGAGAGGTACAGTGTTATCTACCTCAGAAACATACTGCTGCGTGCACAAATCAATACTGAACAGTGCTTAACTTGTGTGGCCACACATCCGATCTTTTATCATTATAAAAGCACAGCCTCCTTTTCTGACCTTTAGCACAAAGGTATCCAGGGAGGGGAAAAAAACAATTTACCGTGAAATAAGGAGGATAAGATTGATTTACTGAGATATCTTTGTCAGTGTGCTGCCAGTGGAACTGTATAAAGTCACCCACAATAGGGACCCATTGTGGTTGTGCGGATCTGTTCTCTGTCCCTGCAGATTTTTGGTCTCAGTCAATAAAAGATGTTGAGTTTACACAAACTCTGGATTCTTTAATATGCATTGATTGCTAATCTGTTATTTTATCTGTGGGTGTTTTTATTTTGCAGGCATGTCTTCTGTTATGCTACATAGTCAGTCAAAGACAAATTTTGTTATGCAAACACATGATATCTTCTCATAAAAACCCTTTATGGTTAAATACATAAATTTAAGTTACTCAGAGCAAAAGGCTTTACACTGGCAACAAGGTTTATAGTCAACTGAACATACAGTATATGCTTCATATGAAAGGAGAAGAATAAGTTCCTAATATGTGACATAAAAATGGAGTTTAAAACGTTTCTGCAGGACATCTCCATGGCCTTCCGACATGTGAGGGCTTTGAAGCAGAGCAATAATGTGATACAAGGGTTTCCTTCAGTGGGAAGTCCCATCACCCTGATGGTCACATTAGGTGTGGGAAACCTAACCATACTGCAGGGCTGCCAACTCCCACATCTACTGTAACAGCTGCATGACTGTGTGAATGCAAGTGTGTCTGTATGCACGCAAGTACAGTATTTATGTGTGTTATGGTGCCGAGCAGGCTAGCCTGAAGAGGTGGGAGGCTTAAAGAAGAATGTCCTTGCAATTCATGAAACTTGAGCCCCTTGTGCTCATTTGAGCGGTGTGTCTGCGTTTGTTGGGGAGTCTGTAAAAAGCAGAGAAAATGTGTGTATGTGAATACGTGTTAGCGATATAGAGAGACATACTGCAGAACAAAATATGCAACTTCAATATCATTGCATGCCAGTTGTGAACTGGAATTGAACTTTTGTCCTCTACAGAAATAGCCTCTGAAGGTATTGTTTGAGTTGTTTTTTTGTTTTTTTTTGCCTTCATGCCGCTGTGTCATTGTATTTTAAGACACTGAGCATTGTTTTGTAGAATCATTGTTTTTACATGATTCATCCACCCCTTGAGCTTTATGCTATTTCAAGTTTAACTGAGGTCACCAATATTCAGATTTCTTTTGTTATGACGTACTGAATATGAAAGCACATTCTTCTGTATGTGCCTTTGGCTATTTATATGAACCCCAGTGCTGTAGCCATAATACACACATAAGCTTCTTCACTGGCTGGCAGTGTTCGAACAAAGAAAAGTTTACAGATCTACTAGGACAGATCCAAATTTGAGTGGATAATATTAAAATGCTTTACAAATGACGGCCAATATATTTCTTGCCTTGCCAGTCACAGTAAGAAATTCTTCATATTTATTTGTCTTAAGCATTTTCTTGTCACATGACAAGCTGTACCATGCCCACTGTTGCACCATAAATCTGAGGAACATGAACAACTCTACCAAACCGTTTTCCCGAAACACAGTGGCCCCAGTGATTTTCTTCTCCCATAAAAGCTTTCTATCTGATTTACCACTGATCTGTACAGTTGATCTTCAAATAGGCTTGGTGGTTGAATGTGGTGAGAGCTATCTTTTCAGTGTGCATTACAATGTCTATTGATTTTACAGAGAAGCTGATAGGGAGAGGAAGTACAATGGTGTTTGTTCGAAAACAAAAACAAATGCACACACCCATGTACGCACACAAACCCACAGTAAGGAAAGAATGGATTTGATAAGTAGTGCAGAGGCCTGGGGATCATCTGGCTGTTATCACCGCTGTCCACTGTCTAATCCTCTGGCAGGTACAGGGCAGGATAGCTTAACCAGACAGTTACAGTTTGGCAACAATACCCTGCGTCTATGTGTGTGTGTCCAGCTGTACAGTATATAATTGTCTTTCTGATTGACTAAGTCAGTTTGTAAGTTAGAAATGGTGTATTTATATATGTGGGCACTTCTTGCTTATATGATCATTTTAGTCACTTTGCCGAATTCGATGCAGATAATCTTAAAATCTGTTTAACCGTTTTTGTATTTTGGTATGTGTAAAAACCAGACAAAGAGTCTCCAGCCTCGCTATACTGGCTCTGTGAGGCTGTAGCCGACTTAGGCTGCATTTAGACCGAAATCAGCCTTGTCTTTAAGCAATGCAAAGGACTGGGTTGGTGGAGGCATGCTTTTTAGGTACCGGTAAGACACATCTGATAAAGGTTTATCAGATGTCAAAACACAGCATAGTGGTTGATAATACTCACAGACGACCCTGTATTGTTTTTCTGAGTCCTACGCACCCCCGCTGCATCAACGGAAATTAGCTAAATGACTAATATGTTCACAATGACAATGTTAACATGATGATGAGCAGGTATAATGTTTCCCTGCTCACCATCTCAGTGTGTTAGCATGCTAATATTTGCTTATTAGCACTACAAAGAAAGTACAACTAAGGCTGATGGGAATGTTATTAGTTTTGCAAATGCAAATTGAATGATGATGCTAGATTAAAAATTTATTTAGGTTTCATCCTCCGGAGGCCATGACCGTCTGTATGAAATTTTGTAGTCATGTACATAGTGTCATAGCCTCATAATTGTTATTTCAGTCTGGACCAAATAGGAGGACTGATCAACATTGCCATCTCCATAGTCATGCTACTAGCATGGCTAAAATGTATTTGGGTATATGTGCATGTTCCCCTGGTGATACACTCACACTCACATAGGAACCATTAAGGTTCACAGTCTAATAAAGTACCACACTAATGAGATGACTTTGCAAAACAAACATGTGATGAAAGCAGTCTTAAGCACACAAACTCGATATACATTTGCATAAAATATTAACAAACACATTAAAGATGTAAATTCCATTTAATCATCCATTGAAAGCAACAGCGTGAAGAGTGTTAAAAAGGCACACACATTTAATTCTGACACACAAACAAAATATGTGTCTTCTGCATTAATTAACTGAGATGGCAGCGACTTAAGTATCTTTCCTTCAATTAACATTCATGGTACATAATGCACCTACTTTACATGCAACATTTTTTTACATATCTGTGATCACCCATAGAATTGTAAGTACACAGAAAAAATTCTGAAGAGGAACTTTATGCTTTTTACTACATCAGCATTTTGACAAAGTTACGTTGCCCTGCAGCACAGACGTCAGACTGTAGTCAATCTCATTAGATGTAATTAAAAGTTGACCTTGAAAGATATCACAAGTAAGCACTGCAACAAAGTTACGCCTGTGCCTCTTACTTTGGCAGCAAACCACTGCTATCAGAAAGTAATTACCTTGTTGATATACTGTCTCTGTATCTAAATCTAATCTCTATAGAGGTCTATAGAGGAGCCTGTAAAAGGAGATAAATTACATTTCATCGGACTTTTCTTTAGCTCAGATTCTATCACCTTTCCTATTAGTTTCATCTATCACTGCATTGATTACAGAGCAACATTAAGAACTGTAAAACCACTGTAATTTCAATATCAACCATCTGCTATCCATATTTGTGCCTTGTGACAGGTAACCCTCATCTTAAAACATGTTAATGCTAGTAAACTTAAACATTCATATTTGTTGCCCCATTTTACAACCCTATATAACCTCTCTTACCTGGTAACTGGCTGACAGGTGTTGATTGGGCAGGTAGGTGCAGGAGGGACGTCAAATAAAAGATCAGAGGCTCTGCTTCTGTTTTATATGTGTCCTCTCCAACTATTTTAGGATGAAAAATGGAAACCCAGTTCAGCATGGGGTCAGTGATGTTCGGCTGCTGGGCCCAGGCGTATCGCTTTCCTGACTGCACTCATGCTAATTAAACATTACTATTAATAATCGTCAATCTCCACCTCCTCATTCCAGACTTCTTTTCTTATGATCACCCTTTCTTGGCCCTCCCTTCCTCTAAAGCTCACTCCTTCCTCCCTGCAGCCATTTGATTTCTCCACCTAATTTTCTCACTCCTCCCACCCGAGGGACCTCGCTCTGTCCTCTAATCCCCCTCTGATCTGATCTCTCCCCTTCTCTTTTGCTCTGCCTCTCTCTGTCTCTGTTCTGTTAAACTTTTAATTTTCACTTTCAATTCTCATCTACCGTTTCCTCCTCCAAGGCATTCAGCATCATCAGTGATAAATTATGAGGCCCAGTGCTCCTATACCACTAGTGGTTTTTCTCTTTTGCTAATCTAAAACATCACAGAGAAGAGAGTAATAGAACAAAGCTTCTTTTGGCTAAATCTTCAATCAAACCCATGTTACATGCCCCGGCCTCCTTACTTTTACTACATCTGTCATGGTTTGGTTGAAATGACAACTGTTGCTGGTAGACTTTATCAGCTGTAGCTAGCTAGCTAATTAAGCAAATGTAAGCTCCATGGCTTCTTCATGTTTCCAGCTCATTTTAAAATGATAATCTTGTCAAAGGGGCCTGTTCTTGATGGCTAGATACACAATACCATGCTAAAAGACTGAGGCTGTATGCTGCATGTCTCTGGAATAAAATTAGCATCCTCAACAGTTGATAACTGTGTTTGGCTGCTTAGCTTACATACTTATTCATATTTTCAAACTCATCACTTTTAACATTACAAGAAAGAAGAACTAACTGAAGTGTTTGGCAAATGTACTTCTTGGGTAATGTTGGCTGGTTTTACTGGTATGTAAACTACCCCAAATCTAATAAAGAGTAGAACAGAGTAGGAAATGTTAGCCTAAACTCTGTAGCATTCAGGAAACCAGCTTTTACAAAGTGGAGAAATTCTACACAGTGGATGTGCAAGTCCTGAACAGGGCATTTTTTAACATTAACTGTAACCCCATAAGCTAATCTAACCTAGTTAGTTAATAATGTGCTCATTGACCTATGTTAGAGCAGACAAATAGTGTCTCCATTCACTTTCACTCTTGTGTTTTTGGCTTTTGAAAGCCTAAAAAAAGACATCAGCCCCATGTACACTGGAAAAATCCAAGGCTTGACAGGCTTCCTGTGCCTAGTTACAAAATAACAAAGCTATGATTGGACAATTGCTGTTCAGGGGAGGGGGTTAGCAAACAGTAAATTGATTCTCTCACAGGTTGCATCCATTTGAAGATTGAATTTAACAAAACATTCATGGGCATTGTGGTATTATGTGACAGCAATAGCCAGATGTGCATTGATCTTGAAAACCTGTATGGTCTACTACATCTACAAAGCCACACTGTGACTTTGTAGACAGAAAATGTGAGGGCCCCATTGCTTTTCATCGCTAACCCCAATAGTAAAACACTAAGACACTGGCAGTATATACATCCCTCTGAAACAGCACTCCCTGCCCAGGAATCCTCCCTAAGGCTCACTTGTAGATGTGAAGTGATTATATATCACAGCAAACATCAGCTGTTTCCACCAGTGGTATTACTGAGGACCCTCTCACAGTGACCTTTATGGGGCTTCGGTTGGGAGAGACTGATTCGAGACTCAAAGGCTACTGTCTGTACATGAAAACCATAAACAAGTTTTGTTGGGAGGGACAGGTTTATGTGTGTTAGAGTGTCTGTGTGCGTGATGTGAATGTTTGTGTGTGTTGGAGTGTGGGGAATGGTGCAGAGTGTGTGTGTGAGACATGAAAAAAGGGATCTGTGTTCTCTGCTGTGTGATGCTTTTGACGACAGGTGTCATTATCTTTGTTGCTGTCATGGTATTATATTGATGAGACAGCTATCAAATTTTTGATAGACTTTTTACTGATGTGAGATGTTTCATACCAGAAATTTTGAAAGTGGCGGAGATTTCTTACCTTTGACACTTAATCCTTTTGTAGAGACTGTCCTTACCTGCAAATACTTAATGACCTATGTTTACTGGCAAAAGCCATCTTATGGTCATGTGAATAATCATACAGTAGTGTGTTATACATTGATGAACAGTGTTGTCAGTAATGCATTACTGCGGATGTAATTACTTTTTTCAATAACATGGTGTGTAAGGGATTATGGAGTGCTATGTGCATCACTGAGCCTACGCTAATGCTAGCTGTTGGATGGTCAGTCAGTTCTTCCAAACGGTCTCCTGCCTGCTTGTTAAACCACAAATGTCTCATCTTCTATATCTACATGTGTTAGATACAAAAAAGCAGCATGTGGGTGTGAGGAGGATTTTGAATTGCTTAAAGGCAACTTTGATGGAGCTGACAGCTGAGTAACGAAAGTAAAGTAACGAGTAATATAACATAATATAATATAATATTACTTTTGCTGCTGAGTAATGTGTAAAGTAATGAAATTACCTTTACAATAAGTAATGTGTAAGCAGTAATTGATTACAGTTTTCAAATAATTTGCCCAACACTACTAGTGAACTATCTATTTGTCGTTTTGGTATGAGGACTAGTTGATCCGCCTAGCTCTTTGAAACTTGCCTTTGAGTCTCTTTCGTCTCTTTCTGTCCTCTAATCTGTATTCTCCTCTGCATAACTGCACAGGGACATCACTCCCAATCCAATTCTAACCTTCTTCTCAAAGCCCTAAATCTTTTTAACCAATGCATACCCTTTCACTCATCTCTCTCTAAACCGTGTTTATCTAATTTTGGTGCAATCACGTGACCACTGTTCCTCTCTCGATATCTTACTCTTTTGCTGGTACAAATGTATCACCTTCTCCATCCCCTCACAGCAGCCAAAGGCTGCAGAGGGTGGATTGCTTTGATCCCATGATCTACCAGGGTGCCTCTTGCAGTTCTCTTAGGGCTGACAAGGGGCTCAGCAGGGGAACAGGAGGAATGAAGGAATGAGAGAAGGAGGTGATGGAGTAGTGACAAGTTGGGGAGGGAGGGAGATAGAGGTGGATGATGAAAGGGGAGAGATTAAAAGAGGAGTTCCATCAGAGCAAAAGAGAAAAGCAAAAAGCGAGAGATGAGACCAGTGAAGTGGTAGAGGGATGGAAGTCAACAGGAGATCTTACCAGGGAATAGCAATGTTAGATGAGGCATGGATTGGAGTGTGGGGTGGGGATGAGAAAACAAAATTGTCAAAAATCAGGAAGAGATACTTCCAAAATTGAAAGGTTTTATCTCATCCAAAGCCTGCATGGCTATTGCTTGGAAAGGAAAACCATCTGGTTTGGCTTCTGAAGACTAAAGGGAAACCTCTCGTAGACTGTTTTTCCTCTGTTCCCTTATTAACGGCAACATGACATTCTTAATCAACGCAAACTCCTCATAGCTAAACACCATCAGAATTTCAGTCCCAGTTGTCCTTTCGGCTTCATTAAAAAGGCTTTTGGCTTGTGTGATTACTTATGGGACTCCCATTCATAATGACTTGTTTTGGATTGTTTCAAATGGATATGTGAGTCACATGGGAGCTGACTGGCATATTAATGCAGGAATTTACAACCTTCCACAGTGAAAACGTATGTGGATTTTCCACTGAGGCTTCCTTTGCAGTCAAGCAAACCATCTCCACATCTATTGTTAATCACACAAACAATCACTGTTTATTGTGAAATCCTCCTGAGGGTGTTTCACTTTAGTTTGTTAGTCAAATGATGATCAAAGGTTTGTGATGCAGAACAAACATGTTAGTTCAAATTTTATGACAGAACATTAATTATTATTTTGAATTTGGAGTTAAGCGAGTCTTGTGACTTGATCTTCCCTACTAATTTCCACCTGGTGTTTTCATTGACTTCTTTTGGCATAACATACAAACTTTGCATCTAACTTCCTTCGACACAGGTTTTGAGCACATCATGAGACATTTATATTACTTCCTGAGATTTAGAACAAAGAGAACTTATTCTTGGGTTCAACTAAGAGGATAAAAGGAACGAGTGATGGTGCTAAGAGAAGAGAGATACTGAGAGAGAGATGCCTTTGAACCTGAGTCCAGGTAAGCCAACATAATGCAGACACGATTTGAACCTGTTTAAGGGTAGCAGAGCAAGACAGAGAGAGAGAAACAGAAAGTATACTTCCAGCCAGCTGTTTCTCTTTACATTTTGATTTTGTGCACTAAAACAATATGGATATGGCAGAAATTAAAAAAAGAAAACACTTAAAGATCACAAGACTTTTTTCTCTTCAGCTGAGGTGTATCCAACTCCTGACTATGTTCTTTCCTACAGACTTTCCACCATTCTTATCTTGACATTGTCATCCTGTATTTCCTTCTTTACACCTTTGCAGATCTATATTGAGTCACTTGTATGGTTCTTTTACTGTCTGAGCTATCAAGTTTCACAAGGAAGGTGTCTTTCTTCACTACGTATGCTCTCCATGAGGGGCTCAAACCTTTGATTAACCCATTCTCAATTTACACCCCATCTCTTTGCCTTCTTGTCACATCTAAGTCCATATTGTTGTGATCTGTTGAATATCATATTTGTAGATAACACTCAACACATGATAAGTCACTGTCCCGCTATACAGACGATACTCAACTCTACATCTCCTTCCTGAATCCGACACAAAAGTTCAAGAATGCATATGGGTTTGCCTGACTGAAATATCCTATTCCTATATTGTCCTCCATGATCTCCTTCCTCTTCACCCCACAACATCTCTCTTTCACCACTGAAAAAACGACCTGTAACTATCCCATTCAGCAACATTCTTACATTGTCCTAACAACCAACAAACCACATAAAAAGAAAGAAGTATTATCAATTGGAAAAGATCGTACCACCATTGACTTGTGATTCCCATATCCTCTGGTGGGTGAGGCTGCTCTTTGAGGGCTTCATATTTGAGCTAAATGTCATTAAGCAGAGGACGATCCTTGCAGGCTGCAGATCCATCTTTTATGGTTATGTGATATCAGTTTCGCCATCCTTTAGAAAAAGGTTCTGTCACAGTTTCATGAAATGGAAATTACTCATTTTTTACTTTTTAATGCACTTATGAGAACTCCTTGTGTAAGATGAAAAAAAAAAAACTCTATCCACTTGATTGCCATTTAAAACACTGATATTAGCTTGCAAGGCCTCCACAGTACTCCCATACCTTGCCTTGTGCGTAACTACTATACACACATTACCAAGACACTTATTTGTTATCAGTTGATAGAAGGGTAACGATCACATTATCGTCTTCTATTACAGTGGCACCTATTGTTTACTGTAAATAGCACACCAGACTACTTATGCTGTTCTTTCTGGATAAGAATATCTGCTAAAATCCTAAACTGCATATGATGGGAACTGGGGTCTTTGATTTCAGTTTTCTTCTGAACTGTGCAGGTTGTATCCACAAAGCAAGGAGGCTTTGTCTTACTGTAACATCTGATCAAATTATGCATTTTGAACAGAGTTCTTCAATCAGCATCTTTTTGACAAGGTTTTGCATTTTACATAAAGTCAATCTGTTTGATATATTTAGTTTGGAGCAGTGTGCGAGTGCTGAGGATTGAGCAAAGTGACAGGCTTGATAGATGCTGACATGATAGAGGGAGAAAGACATGATTGCATGGAACAAATGCTGAAGTAGACACTAACTACAGTATAAGTGCATCTCACGGGAAGAATGCTCATAACATTTTATATTATTCTATCAAGAAAGCAACTCATTTTGATTATTAAAAGATTATTAAATGCATAGATAAATACTTTTTCTCTTTTCTCGATAGGTATTATGACACACACACACACACACACAATAGTGTCTGTGAAAGAGACAGAAAGAGAGAACAGAGCTGTTATACAGCATCATCTTCGTCCTCCACGTGCATTATATTACTCTGTCTCAGCAGTTTTTTCCCATCTGTCTGTCTCTCACACTGAAAAGGTGCAGCATTGAAAAAATGAGAAGACTTAGAATGGCAAGGGAAACGTTAAAGGCAGAGATGGATGGAAAAATAAAGAGGCAGAGAATCAGAATAGAAAAGAAATGGAGAAAATGTCATGTGCTGAGCAGGGGGAACGATAGATAGATAGATAGATAGATAGATAGATAGATAGATAGGGGATGAGGGGACATGATATCTGACAGCAAAAATGAGAAAGAGACAGGAGAGGAGAGGAATGATTCGCCTGTTAATAGGAAATCCAATCCAATCTCGTCTGCTGTCTGTTTTTGGGTGTGTGTGTTTGTCCATGTGTGTCCAGGATCCACCTTCTTAATCATGGTTCTTTCAGCATAAATATCAAGGCATCAAGACAACCCCCCCCCCCCCCACCTCTTGCACTGTATAATCAGATTCTGTAAAGATATAAGGCTTAACACATCAGGCTCATTTTGATGCAAAGGAACAGTCCTCGCTGCAGGGCCTGCAGATATTGGACAGAACTCTATCAGAAGAACAGAGATACCAAGAGACCTAGAAGACAGTAAGAATGATTGACCTGTCTGTATACACACAGAGGGATGATGCGTTGACAGAGAGAAGCTGGGATGATGAAGAGCAAAAAGAGGAGGCAAAAGGCTGTGCAGAGGAGGATTTGTTGGCTGTGATTTAGGAAGGAAGATGTATGAGTGTGGTGATGGAAGACTGTCAGGCATTCATCTATGTTTCAGTCTGTTGCTCTGGACAATCTGGAAAATTAGATCTCTCAGGTCAGTGTTGGAACTATCCAAGCCATGAGGTGTCAAGGCTGTTGTTTGTATCAGCCACAGTATCCTCATCATTTATAACTTTATAGGCTATCACATAAAAATAACTTTAACATACATCTTCATTATGCTATGCCACGAGCTGGACATGAGTTTATAAAGATTAAAATGTGGAAGACGTAAGCCTCCTGGAGCTCTTTAGAAAAGACCGGCTCTCTCTACGGCATGAGAGCTAACCATTAGCATACTGATAGGTTCTATCAGAAAGATCCACAAGTATCATAGGCTAGCAACAGCCTTGACACTGTACCTTCCACAGAGCCCATCATATTGCACCGCCATGTTTCTACAGTAGCCCAGAACGGACAAAACAAACACTGGCTCTAGAGAGGGCCTTTCATGTTTTTTGCAAGTTTTGCAGCCACCGTAGGTTCTCCTACATGCTTGGAATGGGAGGGGTATTCGGCTGGTTGCAATCTACAACCTCACTGATAAATGCCACTAAATCCTGCACACTGGTTCTTAAAGTTTATAGTCTTATTTTTATAGATTTTGCCACAGTTACACACAGTTTTACAATAAGCACTATGAGGGCAAATAGCAATTTTTAAAGTCCCCAATTGAACATACTATCTAAATCATGTCCTAATATAAATATTATCCAAAAACAAAAATATCTGCACACATCAAAACACAAGTGTAGAGAGACATACACATAAACAACCACATACACAAACTGGCACACACACTTGCAAGGAATGCAGAGGTGAGCTAAAGCGTGTGAAGTGCAGGGTCTAGATGAGCGATCTGGGGTGGTGGGGTGTGATTCACACAGTATCTGGTGCCGGCCTTGGCTGGCAGAATAGCGTGAACCCAGGCAACAGGTGTCTGGGAATAGTTGTGAGTGACTTGACCAACCGGTCAAGGCAGATGGCCACCCAACTTGAGCCCGGTTCTGTTTGAGGTTTCTTCCCCTTGAAGGGGAGATTTTCCTTGCCACTATCGCCAACTGTTTGCTCATGGGGGAATGTTGGGTCTCTGTAAATTAAAGAGTGCGGTCTAGACCTGCTCAATGTGAAAAGTTCCCTGAGATAACTTCTGTTGTGATTTGGCGCTATATAAATAAAACTGAATTGAAAAAATTGACTTCAGAAGCAATATGAGTCCAATCACCCAGATATGATGGAGAGACAGACTACGAGAGAGAGGACAGGAGACAAAAGGGAGAATGAAGTTTTGGTCAAGTTAAGTATCCAACCAAGTAAAAAATTGTTAGGATGAGGGTTGTGATATATATAATTGGAAAAAGGAATGCTGATCGAAGTTGAAGTGGGGAAGAGGGACCATTTTGTGAGACAGCAAGACAGTAGGTGAATTATATCTATTGGAATAGAAAAGAGATAGAGATAGAGGAAGTAAGATGATACAGAAAAAATAGTAGATAGTATAGACTATTCTACCACAGAGTGAATGGATGTTTAGATCCATGTCTAGAGTATGCGTGGTCACTGGTGTCCCTAGAGGAGGTGTACAGTTTCTACAAAACAGGATTTGAATGTAGTGACAACAAGCAGCAATTACCACGGCTTGAGGCTGAAGCCCATGTGGATTCAGTGCCACCGACGGCCACTAAATTCTGACTCTAAAATATCCCTGGCTCCAATTGACTCCCATTCAAAAAGCATCAATTTCTCTTTAGAAATACTAAGTCAATAATTTTTCTTCTAAATCAGGCCCTCCTAATAGGTGTGCTGGCGGTCATTTTGGAAATTATTGCTCCGTTAACAAGATCTGAGTTGGACTATTGTTGCAATATTTCAGAAAGTTTCATGTTATTTGATTACAATATCTGCCCCGTTAGCACAATTTACTTGCTCACGTACTGTATTTCATGCTGAGTTAATTTATAATGGACAAAGTTTTTTACATTTTTCTCATGAATGGAAACAGAGAATGCCTCCCAAATGTTAGATTTGAAGGTAGAAGTTGGAAGATTGGTAGAAGTTCAGGTGGTCTATAGTTGGCCATCTAGGACATTTATCAAACACTTTCACATGCTGGTGACACCACAGAGACATGCAGTGATCAGAATTATAGTTATGACTGAGAGAAATTTAAGCATATTACATTAAATGACTGTCCAGTGTAGTTATTCTATCTGTATTCAAATGCATGTCACGTACACTCTGTTAAACTGGCTGCAAACTCAATCTAAATCATGTGGAGTTAAAGTGACAGGTGGGCAGAAACAGCGCTGTAAACAAATCACAAAATGGGTATAAAATGTTTGAGTTATGGTTCATACAGCACATCAAACATTTTGTTACAGGGGGATAACATTGATCTGTATTGAAGTCAGACACACACACATGCTTACATGCACATTAATCAGATAGGCAATATGAGCAAATGCATCTTAATTGAAAATTATGTGTTACTGGAAAAATTCCTTTATCTCTACAAGTGAGAGTTTGCCTGATATGAGAGATTTACAGCATTTAAAGAAAAATGGAAGATGAAGGGAAATTAATGAGGAACATTGCTTTACACACACACACGCACAAATGCATCATCATCGCTTACACTTCAACATACAGATACATGTAACCCTCCTCCTACTCTCACAGTTGAACACCTACACAATTTGCTAACATAAGTATGCAGATATACACATATACAGTTGATCTACACATTAACTGCACACATGCATATTCAAAAAAAAATGAACAAAGAAGCAAATGACCTTGAAGTTCAGTGTGTACAGAGAAATGTGGGCAGTATATTGAATTCTAACAGATCACTAGTGTCAAGCAATGAAAAAGAGAAAATCTCTGAAGATTAGTCCACTATTAAATCCCTTCAAGCCTGAATTATATCAGTAGCACATGGCCACATCTGCACATTATGATAATAACCAACAAAGATGTCTGTCACAGACGGCCTGACATTCATGTGTTCCCTTTGTTAATCCAAGGGCAATTTGGTATTACCGCGCTACTAAATGCAGCATATTAGAAAAACATTGGAGGAATAGCAAGGCAGGCATTCATGAAGAAAACAGCACCTGTTCTGCACTCTCATCCTGCAGATGTCTGACTTTATCTGCTCTTTATGGACAGTATACGTTTAAGAGTCATTCCTAAGTGAATGGTCCATTAACACAGATTGTGCTAACTGGCTAGCAGTGTGCTGTGTGCTGAAAAGCCAGCTGCATTGCAGTTAAAATCGAATTTCAGTCAAGGCCTAACTCCCGTGAAGAATTCTTCTGCACACTCTGCCAGTTTGCAAGGTAGAAAGGAAGGACCTATTATCATTACATCATCAATCAATGAAACGTCTAACTGAAACCATTTGTGTATGGCATAAGGTTAGTGTGTGTATCTACAGTTTAATTGTGAGCTCATCTATCTATGTCCATAATGTGTGTGCACCTGTGAATGTATTTATCTTCAGTGTGTCTGTCATGGGCTACTATTGGGGACAAATTTCAGACTAAAGACCAGTTAATTGGGGAGGGCTTGTCCATTTGGAGACAAAAGTTGTGTCTCCAATTTGGAAAAAGCTGATTTTTGGTTCAGTGGTTGGGGTTAGGGTAAGTCTCCAGGAAATTAGTGTAAGTCTATGTAATGTCCCCAAAAGTGATATAAGTAAACGTGTGTGTGTTCATTAAGTACATGCACGTATATCTATGTATCCATGTGTTGCAAGGGGAGAGGAGGTTCACTCTGACACTAGAGAGACTCTATAATTAAGTCAAGTTAATGCACTGGAATCTCGTGTGCATCGATCTACTCCGTGCTAATGTCCCATGGCAGCATGAATGTTAGCCTTATTAAGTGCACACCTACAGCTGCAGTATGATCTGATTAGATAAAAGAGCACTTGCTCAACCTGCACTCTGAGCCATTGGTTCAAACAGCAGTGACTGCAAATATAATTTAATGAAGTAGGCAAATTATGGAAAACTTTTTTTTCCTGTGGAACCCAGAAAAGCAAAGTCCTCTTATCTAATTATAACCAGAAAACATCACACCTACCGTGGTTAATTCTATGCCCTGCAAAAATAGAAATCGGTTTCCTTTTAATTCCTGGATTAAAATGAGTTCACCAGTGCATTTTATGAAGGAGAGTGCAGAGTGTAGTTATAATTGAGCAGTTTGGGTGAGGTGCTGCCAAGCGTTTGAACAAACTCTGCATCATTCATAACTTTTTGGGGAAACAGATGTAATAAATAATTTGAAGAACAGCTTGTTCTTACTGTTCCCTCAGCAGAAATACATAAAAGACTTGATTAAAGAACACAAAAACAGACTCACCTGGGATTTTAGAATATTACTTGGCAAATATGTTAATGTAAAAAATTATGCTAAATTATGAGTGTAGATAGCCATACAAAGTGGTTTTACAGCTAATGCAAAGTTTAAAAAAAGTCCCTGTGGAACAAGTTGGTCAATGGGCACTTGAATTATTAATACTATGAGGTATGGTGTAATTTAAATATAGGTACTTTTGTAATTAAATTTTATGCAGGAGAAAAGAAAAGAAAAGAAAAGAAAAAGAAAGGAGGAACAAAATAGAGGGGAGGAAAGAAGAGAAAAGGAAAGAAGAGAAAAGAGAAGACTTGTTTTAGAAACTGTTCTGTCAGAGCTCCTCTGTGGAAACAATGAGCATCCAACAGCCCCAGGATTCAATTTCAGCTTCAGTTTCTTCTCTCACGCTTTCATGCATAGCTTGCTTTGGATCAAACAGCCTCCTCGAAATGTGACTTTATCTGCTGCTGGCACACCCTTTGGCCTGTTCATCTCTCTCTACACGCACAGACACACACACACACTCTTCACTCTCATCACAATAAGTCAATGATTGTACCTTTACATTAACCTTTCTGACCTGCTACAGAACAATACCACACATAAAGCCTGTACACACACAAATAACAGAAATTACCATCCAGCAACTGTTCCTGTTCTGAGCCTGCAGTGTTAATTAACTCTTCCATCAGCTGTGGGGAAGCATTACGTAATGTGCAATATATACTGTTGTTTATGAGTTTGTGTAGGCATTTATACATGCATGTATAGATGAACATGTGCCTTCGTATATGTGAGTGGGATTTGTTAGTGCTGTGGTTGAACAACGGAGTCATGCCTGCATGTGTGTGTACGCTGCGTCTTTCATGTGTAGGCTGAACAGTGAACCAGTATTGGAATCTGTTATTGTATAGCCTTAAGTGCAACGATAATGTAGGAGTTATTCCATAACATCACACTCCTGTTCTTCCCCTGACCGTCAAGCTTTGTATGTGTGTGTGTGTGTGTGTGTGTGTGTGTGTGTGTGTGTGTGTGTGTGCGCGCGTGTTAGAAAGAAAGAATGGAAGAAAGAACCTCACAGAGCTCACGAAGGGGAATAATGATCAATACTTTGACCTTTGTTGTTACCACCTGAAGGGTAGCTGCTGCACCCAGTGGAGTTACCAGTCTGCAAAACTTACACACTTCACTACCACGTGTCAGCATTTACAGTTTTCTATGTGTGTGCATGCGCGCGTGTGTGTGTGTGTGTGTGTGTGTAGCACACAGAGACCTGCAGGGTGTACAGTTCTTCCTACATACTGCACAGTACTCCAAAGATTTTTCACTTCTGTCATCTCGCAGAACAAACAGATGAGGTGAATATAGAGCTGATAAGGTGGAAGACAGAGCGAGAGAGAGGGGAATACAAAGGGAGTGAATGACAGGAAGAGGAGAGAGAGGAGCAGAAGGAGGTGTGTTTGAGAAAGAGTGATTTCCTCTGATCCACTCGTCCCCCATGGCTTCAGTTTATCATTCATTCAATAACGCTATGCCCGTCTTCCCTGGATGCTTGGCAACATTAATAGAAGCTGCCAGGAGTTAGGACACAGGTCACACATCAGATCACACACATTTTTCCCCTCTTTCCCCTCTGCTCTCAAATCACATCGCGCAAGCCCGCAGAGACAGACACACACACCCGCTCACAGTGGACTCAGTTGTAGTAGTGGTTGAACCGGGCCTGCCAATAAAACGTCCTGACCTGGAATCGGAGGTGACAGGTGAGGCAGGTGAGGAGAGGAGCAGGGAGGTGGGGGAAGGTGGAGCGGGGAGGGAGACAAGGAGACAGACAGGGGGAGTAATTAGGAGAGACATGTGATGCTGGAGAGAGGAGACGGGAGAGATGAGACAGAGGGAGGAGGGGTCGGGTGAGAGAGGAAATGATAACAGGCACGTGTTCACATGAGTGGTGCTGACTCTGCTGTGATGAGTTTGATGAGATCAATGAGGGGCCAAACTGTTTATGGCCCTCTTACATTATCTTTTACTCTTTTTTTAATCATGTAGCTGGACCTTTGTCTCAGAGAAACTATTAATTTTTTTGTCTTTTTTTTTCTTTCCCTCATTTTCCTATCACCTCTCCCCTCTGGTGGATTTTTCTCATTTTGCCCTCCCTCCTCTCCTCTTCATCTTCTTTTCTTCCATGGCATCCCATCTCCACTCCTCTCGCCCTCCCTTCTTCTCTCGTTACAAGGTAACATCTTGTGCCAGGCTGCAAGTTAGGTCTTTCTTTCTTTCTGGAAGGAACGCCTGTCTCTTTCTCTCACTGATCTGGGCGCTGCCAGCTGTCAATTTCATGATGGTTTTCTCATTTCTTTCAATTCATCATCATGCCATTTGCTATTCAGGTGAGATGAGATGAGATCAGTTGCCGTGCCTCGATGGGCAGGTGTCTCTTTGCATCTCAAGTAGCTACTGAATGTTTCATATAAAGCAGATGTAACTAAACATGCAAATGTACTGTATGCGTGTAAGACTGTGCAGTATGCATATATTTTAGGAAAAGTGGGAGAACTTTTGTTCCTTTTCACTGATTTGTCAGCTTTTTGTTCTGTGATTGAGGTGGCAAATGGGTAAATAGATCTTTGTACTCTTTGTACTCCTTGTACTTTGGTGATCTGTATTCAAAACACTCATGACTCATGAAAACACAGTCTGTCCTTCAAGGGTGAGATCAGTTTTACTCTAAAGTAATTTTAGCCACACTATAGCAGCACACCTCTAGGGTTGGTCGGTCCACCACTTTGGTCCAAACTGCAATTGCCGTGAAGTTTGGTACACATACAAATGTCCCCCTCAGAATGAATTGTCATAATTTTGGTGATCCTCTAACTTTTCATCTGGCGCCAACATCAGATCGATTTTTTATTTGTTCAGGTGTTCGGTTTGTGACCAAATACCTTCAGAAATAATGACATTCCCATCGTCCTCAACTGTGGACGATGTGTGGATGTGTTTAGTGCTCATTAGCAAATGTTAGCATGCTAACACGCTAGACTAAGATGGAAATTATGGTGCACATTATACCTGCTAAACATCAGCATGTTAGCATTGTGAGCATGTTAGCATGTTGATGTTAGCATTGTTAACCATTACCATTACTCAACCTTATATCAACCTTGTTTCGGTTCCCGTCAAGGCACCATGTGAAGATCTTACATTCACATTACAAGTTTCATTGTTTATGATACTTCTTATGCACTTGTCTACTTCCAGTTGTTTCTTACTAATTTATAAAAAGAAGGGAAAAAAGAAAAATCTAGTGCTCTTTCTTATTGCACTTATCAGCCACTTGAGAATTTGTAGTTCTTTTTGAGTCTAAAAGCATGTATGATTGTGTATCAAAGTCTGCAATATGACAAAAATGTAATGTAAAATGTAATTATGTGTATCCTTAAGACTTAACAAATGTTGAATGCATTTCCTTGTAGTTCCTAAGTTAAGTCCCATCAGCAGAGTCAAGTAATAACCTAAAGAACAACTTTCTACAAAGGCTCCTCATGGGCTCCATATTACAGATTTATTGCACACTGCGCCGGTCTGTCTCTGCCAGCTACATGATTTAAAAGGTGCTTTGAGTGAGGAGTGAGTGAGTTTGGGGGAGGGTGTGGGTGAAGGGAGGTGTGTCCTTGGATCCAACTTTTATCCATTTAATGTCAGAGTAATGACAGAGTGCATCCAAATAAGTGCTCTGATATCTTAGCCAAACTGGGAGGCAGAGTGAAAATGTTGAAGACTAAATAGCAACACAATTTGCTTCCTCTGTTTTTGCTTGCATGTTTTTCCTATTTCGATGACAGTTTGGCTCCATTCTCGGTTTTTACTTTTTTTCTGTTTTCTTTTTAATTCAATTTCCCTCATTTGGGTATGTGGCTCCTCTCCATCTGCTTGAAGCTGCAGAGACAATGTGTCCCTGCACCCCAAATTAACACTCTCATCTATCTCTGTGCCTCTCCATCCATCTACTGCCTCTCATTTGGCTGTCCTGTCCTATCTCTCTCTCTCTCTCTTTCTTCTTCCCATCTCCTTCCATTAATTTTACGCTTTCATATTCCCTCTTAGCAACACACATCTATGCGGTCTCATCTCATCATCCTCCTCTCCTGGCACATTTTGCATCCCCCATCCTCTCACCCCTAAATCCTTGATTCCCCCACTCCCTCCCTCTCTCCTTTTATCTCTCTCCATCCCTGTGTCCCTCCACCCCTCTGGCAGGATCATTTGGCCGCAGCAGACGGGCTCTTATACTCCAGGTGTGATGCATTGAATGATGACCACAGGAGGACCAGGATGTCTCACACACACACACACACATACACACACACACACAGCAAGCAGCCACTGGCCCCGATCAGCGCACCAACCTTTCTCTACCCGGCATCTCTCCTTTTTTTTCTCTTCTTCTTCCAGGAAAACTATCTGTCATGTTTTGCCAGTCAGCGTCTGCTGTGGCCGCTTTCTATAATACCTGCTTCAGACAATAGCGTTATCACTCTGTGGCTAATAAATGGGTTCGCAAAAACACACTCCGTTCATATATAGCTAGCACACACAAGGAGACAGACACACTAATATATAATGACATTTCACATAAATATACACACACAAACAAGCGTAGTCCAATCCTTTTGAGGCTCCATGTGACAAATGTGTATTTCATGCCATCGCCTCGTCGACTGGGTCCTCTGCCAAGCCATTACTCTGTCCTCTCCTCTTCTTTCTCTTTTTCTCATTCCAAATGGATTAATTCATCTAGCCGATTAAATAGACAGCAGCATCAATAGTTTTCAAGACTGCGCTATCATAATTTTGCCTGGAGGCTCAGTGAGGTGTAAAAATGGCTATTATAAATTGTTGGGGAAGACATAAGAATCACTGTATCTGAATAGGAGTCACTGAATGGAAGTAATCTTTCATGGTAGAAATCAATGCAACGTTTGTGACTGCTGAGGAGAATTTTCTGAATTAATTACTTTTCTTATTGGTATTTTTGCATTTGTGTGAGCCTTACTTGAGGGACAGATTAATGCAGTTTCATCATTTATCACAAAATGAAAATGGCTCCATTGTTAGTAATTTTAATCAGGCAAACTATATAAAAGATTTGGTATTGCAGAGGGACCCAGCAAAACAATGAGGACATAATACATGAAATAGCTCATTTATCCAGTTGCCACCTCAAACACATCAGCTGTCATTGCAAGGACTCATTTTATATTACTGAAAACTAGGCAAGATGGCTCTTTTTCCGTTGCACTTGATTTTTTTCTGGTGAAATGGACACTACTGTAATGAATCTATGTTTCAAATAAATAGAAACATTAAGAAATGACCTGCAGGGTTTCCCTTCAATTACAGTGAACAATGTGCAGCGCATCACTCAGGCCTCTTCTATTGCTCCATCAAGCAGAAAAGGAAATGAGTTTAGGATGTACTGTGTGGGTCAAGCTAAAGACAAGGTTGTGAAACTGTCTTCAAGGGAATATTACAGGGAACACTGTGACACCTCAGAAAACACTTGCTATCATCATGGGAGCCAGTGACACTATGAATAATCTGTGATGACGATCTACCTAAATAAATAAAACTTCAGTATCAAAACTATAACAAGGCTCACTGATTTTTAGCGAGTGACACAGGACAGATCATACTGTGTCTGGACAATTTGTTGCACTTTCTCACCTCCTGTATGTGTTTTAACGATGGAGGTCGATTTATTTCAACTGACATGTCCAAATACATCTTAAACCCTTTTGCTTGTTGGGGCAGCAGGGGAGGCCTGAGTGATGTGCTGCATGTTGGTGGAAGTCAGTCTCTGCAAATCCTGAGGGTAAATCTTTTAGATGGAGGTGTGTTATCCTGGACAGGTTGCTATAGTCAAACACCCACACCTAAAAGCAATTTAGAGCCCCTAATGCATGTTATTGGACTGTGGGAGGAAACCTGAACACCTGGAAAAAACTCAGACACAGGTAGAACATGACACAAAAAGACCACGCATTCAAACCCAAAGACATTTGTTTTCATGACACTGGGCAAAACCAGCAGGACATATACGCTGCTCTTGAAACAGACACACATGCTCTTTACACAATTACACAATTTGCTAAACTGCTGTGTGTGTAATCATCAACCTTGTCTTTTGTTTCCCTGCTGATAAGATATTAACCTGGTCCACTGAATTGCTAATAAGCTTAATAAAAAGCAGATGTGACCATCATGTTAATAGTATTTTTCCAGATTTTTAAATTAAAGATGAGGCAGAGAACAGGGGTGTGACGGCAGCAAAGGCTGCACTTCTGTAGTGTTACTCGTGCTTTGCTTCACTAACAGAATACTTAAATAATATACATGACCTTGACTTTGACTATGAAATGCTAGTTTCTAAGTGTTCACTGTGATTGGTGTCAAAATCCTGCAGGCTGCATGTCAGTCAAGAGTGATCTCCCCTCCTCTGTCTCTTTACTGCACTGCCTCATCTTTTTTGCTGTCTTCTACTCTTGTTTTATTCCTCAGCATTGCAAAACAGGTTCGGACACAAGTGCATAACTTGAAGCCTGACAAGATGGATTCTCGTGTGATCTCATGATGCAGGGATCTCACAAATCCAGCTGCCTCACAAGTTAACCTGAAGGCCAGGTTCCTAGCAAAACACACATTCACAAAAACCCACTATTACACTCATGTATGCATACACTCTTACAGAGCAGGTGCTGCAAATGGAGTGAAGCAGGCTATCAGGAAGGTGCATACAGGTACTCTCTCACACACACATAACACAAAAATATACTCATTCATAAGTGTACACACATATTTCTGAATATCATGACTGCTGGATAAGGCACTGACTGGAAGAGTCAAAGCACTGTCATATACTGTATTACAAAGTTCATTTCAAGCAGGAAGCAGATCTGTCTCACACACACTCACACACACATACGCACTGGAGCTGCTCTATCACACATATAATATTCTATTATCACACAAATGAAATGCTACACGCGTTTGAATTACTCTGACACTGATGGATTCATGTAATGGGAAAAACTAAAAAAGTGGAAAAGCATCAAAGTGGAACTTTGACCTTCACCTGACTGCGACTGCACTGAGAACAAGCTTTACAGAAGAATTTCTAAAGACTGTTACTTGTTACTTTAACTTGAAGGTGCGACATTAGAGAGGGGGTGACTAGTTTACTGTAGTGTCTTAAAAGAGTGTGCGTGTGTGTGTGAGTTTGTGTCTCCCCAGCTGAAAATACTGCAGTCTTCGTCATGCCTGGCTGGCTCACAGCAGTGTGATGTAAGGGCCTATTTTTTTCCTCTGCTGCTTTAAAGTGATGCAGTCCAGTTTGGCTGAGCTTTGTTTAGGGAAAACATTAAATCAGATGAGACAGATATCGATGGTGTCACAAAGAGACAGAGTGTGTGTGTGTGTGTGTGTGTGTGTGCGTGTGTGTGTGTAGTGACAGGGGGACTGGTGTGGCACTCAGGGTAATGCAACACAAAAATTGTTTGAGCCCTGAGTAAATGGGGTCACAGAGTGTCACGAGAGACGTGTATGCTTTCTTACTCATACAGACACACACCTCTTCAGGGTGGTGGTGTACATACACACACACACACAAAATATGCAGCGTTGGCATTCACAGTCACAAAAATCCAAAAACACCCCTAGCCTTTTGGCGCAGATCCTGCCCTCCCTCTCTTCCATTTTCCCCTGTTCCACTTTGTTTCCGCTAATGTTGTCACTCTGTCTCGCTCTCTGCCAGCCGCCCCACGCAGAGTGAAGCATTGACAGTGTTTACCCTTCCATCCAGCGGACAAAAAGGGATCCTATGGGGAGAGTTGCAGACAGGCCCGTTTCTATTGATTTTAATAAGGGTTGATGGACTCTGAGGTCTGACTCACTGCATACTGTCTGTGAGGGGCACAGGACCTTGCCTAGTTAAGCGTCCAACTGTAAAACAGCTTACTTCATCACTGATGAAGTAAGCTGTTACTTGTAAGCTGTTATTTGTACACTGTGAGTTCATCTCAGGTCTTGTTCTTGTCAGGAGGAAACAGCCCATTTTACTCAAGAATTTAGTATCTTGCTCAAAGGCTCTCTCGCAAATGCTTACTCATGCAGTCTTTCTACTCACCATGTCATGATGATGCCTCAGTGGCCTGTAAGACTAACTGAAGGAGGGGTGAGCTTTACACCCAGTACATACACCCACCTTCCCAGTACAATCGCAATTTATACTTTCAAAAGCTCCTTCAAGTTAAATTTGAGTGTTGAATTTGCTTAAAGTCACTGTCACACCAAATTTTAGATCAAGAGTTTGGCTTGTTATGGAGATCAGTGACAAGTCAAATTAGCAATCCTCTGTTGTGAACATGTTAATACAGTTCACTTGTAATACAGTTTGTAATGTGTGATATTAAATTCCTCATCTCTACTCTCAAGGCAGCTATTTGCTACAACAGTCCAAAGAGTTGAACATTTTAACGTTTTGTCCCTGTTTCAGTGAAAGGTAGGACTCAAAAGTATTGAAATAATCAAGTAATAACCAAGTAATGTCATTTTAAGCTTTATGACCTTGGTGACAAATAATACAATTTCTTGCTTATTCATTCTTTCCCATTCACTCCTCTAAGTAGTGCTGCCCATTAAGGTGCAACATTATTTCAACAGCTAACTCACAGCTTAGTTGTGGGTGTGGGTTGTGGTAAGTACCCAGGTGTAATTTTATATAATTGCTCATATTTATCAGCCTGTCTGATCTGTGACTAAGAGTCAACAGCCAATGCTAATGTCAGCATGCTAACAATGACAATGCTAACGTGCTGATGTTTAGCAGGTATACTGTTTACTATGATCATCATCTTAGTTTAGTGAGTTAGAATGCTAACATTTGCTAATTAGCAAGAAAGACAAAGTACGGGTGAGATTGATGGGAATATCATGAGTTTTGCAGGTATTTGGTCACAAACCAAAGTATTGGACGAATTAAAATTCTGGCTTGATGATGGCGCTAGATGAAAAGTTAAAGTTATTGCAATTCATCCTAAGTGAAACATAAATATCTGTACAAAATTCCATGAAAATCCTTCCAATAGTTGTTGAGACATTTCACTCAAAACCACAAATGTGAACCTCATGGTGATGGAAGAGGAAAAGTGAGGATCACTAAAGTCAATAGGATTCATCATATTGTGCCAGTCCATCTCATGGATGTTGAGATATTTTGCTGGATATGTGAAAACTTTGACCTGGTAGTGGTGCTAGAGGAAAATTTAGCGGATCACCAAAGTGATTAGGATTCATATGGGCTCCATGGATATCTGTATCTGTATCATGGCAATCCATGCAATAATTGTCAAGATATTTCACCAAAACCCAAAAATATCTAAGGTGAAAATCAAAATTAACCACCGCACACTGTAATGACTTTACTGTGACTTTATTAAGAGCGTACAACGCGTTTCGCCTGTAGCTTCTTCAGGTTTGCTCAGAATGTTCGGAAGAAGCTACAGGCGAAACGCTTTGTACGCTCTTAATAAAGTCACAGTAAAGTCATTACAGTGTGCGGTGGTTAATTTTGATTTTCACCTTATATGATCCTGCGACCGACCAGCACCTGTCTGAATATACTGGCTGTGCATGGGGAGTTCTGTCAAAGAATATCTAACTTATGGTGGCACCAAAGTCATTAAGATTCATAGAGAATAGTAAAACTTTACTGCAGCTATCTCCTAGAGATAGTTTGACTTTGTCACTGGGCACCACTTCTCGTTGCCCTTCATTCTAAATCAACAACCACAACTGATGTACTGATGAGAGCAGACTCAGGGAAACAGGCAGTACCTGATGTGTCTTATTATCTTACAGGGAAAAGTCAAAGCTCCATTGATCAATATTTGTGATCTGAACATTGAATCAGATGACTCCCTGTAATGTGAAAGGGTCACTCGCGCTGTCGATCCCACTGAGAATCAACACCACCATCTGCACCACAATGCAGCTTTCAGCCACTTTTGGCCCGTTGTCTTTGGTTCGCCTGTCAGCTCTTAACAACCACTGTCGAGGAGAAAGTACACAACGAACCGCATCTTTGAAAACTATCCACCTGCCCATCCTTCATGGAATATAATTCAAGTATCCTTTTTTATTAACATTTTACCTTTTGTCTTTTCTCCCTATCTCTTCCTATTCATGCATCTTCCATTCATCTCCACATATTCTCTGTCTTGCGGTGCGTCTCTATTTCTACGTCTCATTGTCCTCTCGTCTTTTTGTCTGTAGAGCTTCTTTACCACTCTATTGTTGCCTCCCTTTTCTTTTTGGCGGGACGCATTCACTCTCGTCTCCCATTCTCCTCTGGCCTACAGCATTATAGGCTACCCAAATAAAGAAAGGAAAACACGATTTGTATTCTGCACCACGTCTGTGATGTGAGAGGAGAGGGGGAACGAGGAGCGGGGAGAGAAAAGAGGCAGCAAGGAGAGGAGGGGTTATTAAAGTCACAGTTTGAGGAGTGGTTAAATTCATTGGACATAAATGCGGGTGTCTGAGGGCATTCGCCTACATTGTTAGCAGATTTGTTTCTTCTTAAGGAGATTGAATCAGCAATCGTTTGAATGAAAATAACAAGCACAGCAAACACCAAAATACAGTCATGTGAGAGAACGTAGTACACTACAAAACAGTGTTATATCATTGTAAAGATTCATATTTCACTCTCAGGCAGAGTTCTCACTTGTGCTGCTTAGATCTCAGAGAATATTATTCTTCTTTCTACTTTTGTGCATCACTACATGAGTAATTTGTATATTGACACATGACTTGCCTGCAGTGCACTTGAGTTTGCTGGTGGTTGTTTAAGATCGTCTAAATATAGACTCTTGTATGCTCACAGTTGGATAATGATGTGTTTAGCGGAGTAGGAGAATAAGTGGGATGGCTGTCCACACATAACAACTCAAGTGTTCATTAATACACTTTTTTTCTTTTTCTTTTCTTTTTTTTTTTTTTTAGATTTACAGTGCTGGTGGCATGATGTATGCGCATGTGAATCTGTATTCGCATGAATGAGCGATTCTCACCCATGCAAGAGTGCAAGTAGATGCCAATTTGTGCCAGTATGTGTGTGTTGCCCTATCCCTAACCCCAGCAGTGATGCCTGGTCAGCAGCAGCAGCTGACACCCTCTTGTCACTGACAGCAGCTCCTGCAGTGCTGAGCGAGAGAAAGAAAGAGAGAGATGGGGTGGGGTGGAGGGTTTGGGGAGGCTTGCAGCATTGACCTTGCAGCAGAAAACTATAACAGTTACAGCGGTAGTAGCACACTCTTGACTGCTCATACACAAAGACACACACTCTCCCTCTTAGCGTCTCATGTTCACTCTGACCCTCGGTGCACACTCTGGTGCTCAGGACATGCCTCGGGCCTATATGCCGGGGCCAGCCTTCTTATAAAGCAGGAGAAAGAGAGCAGGAAGGAAAATGGGCGGGAGGGAGAGGGTTGAGGACGGAATATGTACATTCACATAAAGGAAACAAATGTGCAGTCATACATGAAGTCACAAAAGACAGAGACAGTGTAACTGAGTTATAGCTGCGGGAGAGCAGTGAATAGAGACACACACACACAGAGTCCGAACACACTTCTAAGTAGGTATATACATGTATAAAGACACATGTGAACTCCAAAAATGATTCACTTCCATCAACATACAGCTTCCTGCACATGTAAGGTAGTGTGTATTACAGTACATAATGCTCCATTTATGCAGGCACAGAAAAATGCACATACATGCGTCCTCAAACCCCCTTGACAAATGTCAGATGCAAGAGTCTTTGTTCCATACCAGTGCAATATGAATGTGAAAATAGCCTCATCAAAGCATCATCTGTTTCCATCCTAATGCCTCTTACTGATGATAACCTCAGCCTGGCGTCGCCAGATTGAATATGACACTGAAGTGGGTCTCATGACAGAGCGCAATATGGGATAAACATTGTCACTGAGGATTGCTTCTGAGACTGCTTTTGTTTATCCTGCTGGCTCTGATCACTGATATGAATTCTGAATGAAAACATCACAGTATTTAAAGCTTGGAAATTTGTTTTGTTGCATTTTGGCGCATTACCCCTCCAAAATAAAACCTGCAGAGAAATATTATAAAAGTTAGATACATTTTCAAACCATTTTCTTTTATAAAGTTCAGGTTTAGAATATGAATCTTTTCGCCCCACTTTTGACTGTGTTTGGAAAAGCTATAAACCCTTTTCTGTTTAAACTTTTAGATGTCATTGGATGGCACATACCCCAGCCTTTAGTGCTCCATATTTATCTGTGAAATGGAGGTACCACAGACCTTTTGACAGGTCCGTTATCACTAATGCATGTTGAGAATCAACACTTTATTTTGATTTCAGGCAGGTATCAAAATATATTAAATATATCATGCAAAATTCCAATGATTCATGAAGGAACATTTGATTTAATGTTAAAGATATAAAAAAGTTATGTCAAACATATTTGTGTTTGTATGAAACTTACCGTGACATGCAGTTTTTTCTGTTATTTGGTCTTGGACTGTCCTTTTCCGTGTTGCCTTTCTCTGTTTATGACATGGTGTATCTGTAAATCTATTGCTCAATTTATAACTTGTTCAACCTGCTGGCCTCAATTTGTGATGCTTTTGCATCCATTCACATCTTTCCATAAACTTTGAATCATGCCACCTTTAAATCTCTTGAGCGCAGTCTGAAGGCACCTTTAGACCAGTCCACCTGTCAGCAATTGTGTGCACAAGAGAGAGAACAAGAAGGACAGAGAGAGAGAGAGAGAGAGAGAGAGAGAGAGAGACGGGACAGGGGAAGTTTTGATGTTAAATCTTCAGGTTCAGGTAATGTGTGGGCCCAGCAGGCTCTGGCTTTAATGAATCAGACTAGCGTTGAAATTTCAGTTGGGAATGGTTGAGTAAAGAACAGAGTAGGCTAGTAAAGCAGGCGATAATAGAGATGGAGGTAGAGGAGAGAGAGGATGGATGATGGGATAAGGATTACAGATTAAATGAAATGTAGAGTCAGGGAATTAGAAATGAAGGTCAGTTGAAAGGGGAGTACAGTAAGAGGAGGAAGCGATAAATGGAAGGAAAACTTCCCTGCAGCTATCCTGGCCTTTTTTCCTCAGAGGCGGGATGTGGCCTGGGATCTGACATTCAAGGGGGATTGATGGATATTGTTCACAACGAATGCTGCTTTGCAAGGCCTCAGCCTCGGCTCATCAAGCCTAATCTCTGCTATTGAAATGAGCTGTCGGTCACTTCATGAGTTGATAGGCTAATGCAATTCCATCTGACCATTAACAGTGCGTTGCTCCACATTATCTTGAGCTGTTTCAAGATAACTGTGCTTTTCAGTGCTAGAGCACTGCTCTTTTCTGTTGCACCGGGAGCCAAGAACTTTTCACTTTATTACTTTGAAAACATTAGATGTCGGACATTCGAGAGCAGGTAACAGGTAAAGAACTAAAATTGATGCTCCACTCCTTTTTGGATTTGAACTTCATTTAATTTTAAGAACCCAAAAGATATTTTGACCTTCTTTAAAGGATTGTTGACCTTTAAGACTATTAAACTCATCTTATGCTGTTGCTCCTGTTCAAATCAAGTAGCAAATTAGCAGTATATGTAATGATAAAGTACTGATAAGTTTGGTAATATTCATATAGCCCTTTACTGTTGTAGCCCCTAGACAAAGTATGCAGTTTATATAAATGATGGGTTGGTTGTTTTGAATGAGGATCATATTTTATGTGAGTTGTGTGTCTGTATTAGCTCTGTCTTTTGTTGTCTTTAACTTTGATGGAGCATTAATATTAAAAATCAACTGATAACTACTTTAAAGTTCAATGAAAGCACCAATGAAAGAGCAGATATTGTATAATTCCGCAGTGCAGAGGGACAGAAACCAAACATGGGACAGAACTGCTTTTGTTGACCGAGTGAACATTTAACCTTAGGGCATTGCTTTAAAAAGGTGCAAATCTATATATAAGACTTTGTTCCCAAAAGGTGGAGGCTTTAAGTGGCTTTGACAAAATAGGTCACATCATCATCCTATTTAATTTTTCTTTCTAAAAAAAAAAAAGACCAAGCTCTAAAATAAGAAATGTCTCAATCCATTTTCACTCGCTCTCTCTCCCTCCTGACCATGGGTTCGTTAATGATCTCATTTAAGAGGTCATGGGTTCTCTAATTGGAAGCGGGCTGACACCTTTTCTGCTGCACTGACCTCTGTGTCAGTCTAAAGTTAGTATCGACTTTTGGACCTTGGTAAAAATACTCACACTTGTGTCGCCGCTGTCCTCAGAAACACATTTAATTCTTCAAATAGCTCAAACAACCTTTGGACCTAAGTCCTCCCTCAAGGAGGAAAAGTGATTTGCTTGAAGAGCACTTGAAAAAATGGTAAGTTATTCTTTGGCCTTGCCTCACATATGCAGCATGAGAGAGAAGGACAGAAAGAAATTGAGATAAGCTGCAGTGATAAAGCACAGAGGAAGCATAAATGAGCTATAACACAGGACATCTTTAAACCAAAGACAATTTAAAGTAATGCAATCAAATGGCAGCATAACACCTGAGACCTTTCCACTCATTGTGATCGTGGGCAGCACCTTTACATGAACTCACAAAGTCCAGCTGAGCACTGTCCGGCAGAACACTATGCACCGCTACAAGCTCATCACTTATGCAAATATTAACCAAACCACAACAGCTGATGTTCCAATAGATGCTGTTCACTTCACGCTCATAATTCCTTCTTAGCAGGTGGCTCATTTCCAGCGCCAATGCCATTCACACACATGCAAACATCTGCACACAATGTTCCAGACACGTGTGATAATAAGCCCCAAAATGAGAGCGTCAGGCACGTTTTTTTCTGATCATCCTGCATATCAGTGAGCTCATCAAGCTCTCTCCAGATGCCATCTGCCTTGCACAACATCTGTCCTTGACCTTGGCAATTGAAGACTCACCAGTGATGGCTCCAGAGAGCATGTCTGCCAATCACAGCCTTCTGTCTGGGCCCATCATGATATCAGGGGCAATTTCAATATATTTATGTTTTGGCAATGTGATTGTGTGGTTGGTGGGAGGGTTGGAGAGGTGGAAAGTGCATGTCATTTTTGACCTGCACTGCACCAGTTTGTGTGTCTGTATGTTGAATAATGTAAATCTTATCTGATAGCCAGCAAAACCCTCAGTTTCCCTTCCTTGCTCAAACCTGTCACCTCAGCGAAAACATGTGATGTCTTTTTCTTCATTCTCTTTTATCAGAATCTGTGTTTTAATTAATGGCTTTTAACAAGGGCCCTGAACACTGGGTTAATTGTGCTTTTCATGACAAAATCAGCGCAAATGCAAATTCTCTCAGAGCGACCTCCATTCCGTAGCTGAGAACAGTGTTTTAATTATCCAGACAACCTCTTAAGTGGTGGTGAAACCTCGGTGGTGAGGTGACCATATGCTCAGCACTCACATCTTATCATGCAGTTATATATCAGCTCACAGGTGGTGGAGGACATGAAGAAATGGGAGAAGAAGATGAACTCTGATAAGAGATTTAAACAATAGTGAAAAAGAGGAAAGAAGAATAGGAAGGAATGGAAGGAGAGCAATGGGTGGGGGGGGGGGAGTATTTTAAAAATGAAGGTCAAGAGGAATGATCAAGAGAAATGCTTTTTTTTTTGCTTTCTTTCTTTTCCATTCATTTTCCTATTTCCCAGGGTGCATCTTTTTACATTGATGTTTGCCCACATAAGCACCGTGCTACTCCCTCGCTACTCACAATTAACCGACCCCTTCCTGACACTCTCTCACCTACTATCACAAGCCCACACAAACAATTGCCCCTCTTTCCCAGTAAAATGACATTTCCCTATCCAGCCCACCCATCGGCATGTTTCCATCCTACTCACTCACATTCACAGTCATGTCTCCACAGAACATTGAACAGCAGAGGAGAGAAAATAAAACAACCAGAGGGCAACTGGCAATGTAGGACAAAGGATAGGCTCCCCAGCAATACACACAAACATACTGTATATACACACACGCATCGATGCCCACACACAATCATCACCTCAACCACTAATGAAGCTTTTTTCATCGTGTTTCACTTTTGTTCTGCAGGTCTGCACAGTGCAGCCAGGGTAGTGACATATAATTAATACATTTGTATATGTGAAGTGTTTAGAAATATTTCATTACAAGTAAAAGTTATGCATTCAAACACCCTACAAAGGTTTACAAGATAAATCTGAAGGGTATTGAGATGATTATTCCTTTTTTCTAAAATATTGGGTAGTTTTACCTTTTCGGGCCTCAAACAGTGTTTAAGTAAAGCCATAGCCAGAAGTTTAGAGGGGAAATCAATATTTGGTGGAGCTGCTTACAACTCATTGACATCTAAAATTTAACAAAGGGCCCCTTTTTTTTAAAAGGGTCACAAGCCAAAAAGGTTGAAAACACCTGCATTTTATAAGCTTATCATAGTTTTATAACTATATCTATGAAATTAATGCAATTGCCATCTGAAATTAGTGGATTAGAAGTGTAACGTATCATACAATGGAAATACTTGGGGAAAGTACCAATACCTCAAAATTATACTTACGTACTGTAAGTACAGTACTTGAGTAAATCTATTTAGCTACTTCTGTCTGTATGCGTCCCTGCTTTGTGCATTTTGTTGCATTAGTCTTGTCACAAAAAGTGTCAGGAATTCAATCTGTAGCACAATTAAAACTCAACTTACATCTGATATTTTAAGCAATTTCACAGTTTTAGACTAATTTTAAATTTGTAGTAAAATCAGGGCAGATACTGTATTTGCATGCACTGGTAATGATGATCACTAATTGTAAGGTCTAAGTCACACTTTTTGCACATTCTTTAAAAGCACACCTTGTCTGGATCATTCACCTCATAGGAAGCTAAATCAGGAGCCATACTGTAGGTGGCGATATACACAAGCGAACAGTTGATAACCCTTACATGTAATGTCAGGGGAGAACAGATTACAGGAGCCTCTCAGATGAAACAACAATACAGCAGCGGAAATCCAGGATTTTCCTCTTCTTACAACATAAAATGCAATGTAATTCCCCATCCCCATTTCTCAATTTGTTGTGACAATGTTCATGTGGAGATGTGTGTTTTTTCACATGAACTGTGACAGGGACTAATATGGAAACACACTAAGGGATACACATTTTCTTTTATTTTGACTGACAGGCCACAAGAGCCACCCCAAACCAGTATTTAGCAGGACTTAGAGCTCCCTGCAGTCAATCAGAGCGCTTAATTTGATCACCTTGCTCACATATTGTTAATATACTGTACACACACAGGAACACACACTCTCACTGAACCCCCAGTCTGGCTGTTATGGTACTTTTCCCAGTTCACCTGTCCCAATACCACTGACACAAGTCCTAAATTTCTCCTTTAATGCTTCTCCACACTTCCCTAACTGACACACCTACTGTATCTCTTTCTTTTTTCCTCTCTCTGTCTCTGTCACACACACACTTGTCCACACTTCCACTTTTCTGTCCCTCTATTTGCCTTCCTTGCCTCGTCTCATACACTGACATCCATAACCATTCTCTCACAAACACACACACCTTCCGTAGCCACATTGTGTGGTCTCCTCCCCGAGGAGCGTTATATCACACCTGGGTATCACTGAATTCCCATGAAATCAGGAGAAAGTATGCTTCCATGCATCACACCTGACTTTTATATCTAATGGGGAAGTGGTGATAAAGCTTATGAGGAGGTATGATGTGTGGGTTTAAAAATGAAGAGGGATAGCACAAGGGCTGGAGGGAAGAATGGTGTGTGGATAGTTATGGTCAAGGCTGTGTGTATTGTATAGTATTCTGCTTTTCATTTAACTGAAAAGAGGATCAAGTTGTTTTTTTTAAATAATAATGACTAATTATGTGCTTCCCTCTGAGGTCAAACTGATTTAATCTTTGCCTGTTCTATGAAATGTGGTGGGAAATTTGGTAGTTTAATTGTCTCGTTTACACAACTTACATGTGGTGTACCTCAGGGGTTGATCCTGGGCCCTATTCTTCTCTCTATTTATGTGCTTTAATTTTTATGCAGATGATGCACGATTATATCTTTCTGTCCACCCTACTGATTCTTTTAGTTTGATTAGCCCTAAAGGACTGCTTTGAGGGTATTAAATGTTGTATTTCTTGTAATTTTCTCCAGCTATTTGCCCCACACAGCCTGACAGTCTCAATTAATGGAAAACCTGGCTTGATGTCAACCAACACCAAATTATCGGTCAGAAATATGGGTGTAACTTTTAATTCAAACCTTAACTTTGACAACCAAGAGAGGCTCTAAATCTATATTCAGCACTCAGTAAAAAAAAAAACAGCACTAAATCGTCTTCAGATGGTCAAAAATGCAGCTGTATGGCTCTTAACTGGAGCTATGTGAAGAGAACACATAACTTCAATTTTAGAAACCTATCATTGACTTCCCATTGCTTCCAGAAAATTCACATCTATAAAATCCTATCAATCACTTATACGGCATTGAACAGATTAGCTCCAAGCTATATCTCTGACCTACAAAGCCCACTAATAAGGGCGCACATCGAGGTCGACAGAAGAAGCTCCTCTTGCAGCTCCTGATATGTACATTTGCAACCAAAGGTGACATTTGCTGCCATGACGTATAAACTGTGGAATTATTTCTAAATTTCCTATCAAATCTCATTCTAATCTTTCTCTTTCTGTCTCTCTCTTTGCTTTGCCACCTGAGCAGGTATCTAAAGTTTCTCTCCTCTTCACCACCTCCCTGCCCTTCAGGTCCAACGCACCAACAGCCATCTTCCCCTTTGCCCCCCTCCCCAAACAAATGTCACTATCTAATTGGCCAGCCCTAGCGAGGCAGGAGAGCATCGCTGTTTGGACAGCTGTTAATCTTGGAGGGTTGGCAGTGGTTGCGAGATTGTGACAGTGGCGGTGGCAGGGAGAGGGATGACAGTCTGGTACAGCATTGAATGACGCAATCAGGGAGAAAGAGTTTAGGGGGAAAAAATGAGTTTAAGGCTGGTGCAAAATCACCACTCATGCTCCAGTCTGTCCCCTCATCTGTCTGTCATTTGTGACGTTGAAAAAAATGGGGAAAAAAAAGTGCCAATATACATCATTCATTGTCTCTACATTTTTGTATAGTGTGGGCTGTGTAATATAGATAGTGTGTATGTACAAGTGCACACCCTGCAGTTTCATTCAAGCTTCTGCTCCAAAGCCTCAGCATCACCCGCACAGGAATGTAATGGGTTTTCTCCCCCTCCTCCCTCTCCCTCTCTTGCTCCATCTCACACACACATACACACACTCAATGAAGCACAGGCAGACACACAGCGCTCAGGGAACCAATCACCATCGCCTGTTTTCAGGTCCTGTTTGTGAATGGGATTTTTTACGGGAGAGGAGGAGGCAGGCACCGCTGCGTTTGTAGGCATGCAGCCGCTACACCGGGGAAACATCAGCATCCCATTCTCTCTTCTTCTCATTTTTTTTCCCTCCTTCACCTGAAATATTTCTCTCGCTCTCTGTTGGCTGCTCTCTAGTTCATTTTTGATGTTTGTTTTTTTCTTATGGCCTCATTTCCATTTTTGCCTCTCTTTCCCTCATATTTTACTCTCTCAGATTCTTTTTTTTAATGCAGCAGTCAATTATGATGCATCAAAAATAGCCTTTCTTTTTCACTTTTCACTTATCACCATCATCTTCATCATCATGGTATACAATACAGCTGTTTGCCTCTTTTTCACTGTCCGGTCATGTCACTTTCCCAAATACTGCAGAACAGCTTGATTCACCTATACATTTTTTTTGGTCTGTCATTCCTTCTCTTTCTCTTCTTCACACCAGTCATCCCATCTGCCTCCTAAAGAAGCAGCCTATGCAAGTAAGGTTAACCAACACACACACACAGAGACACTTACCTCCACTGATAGAGTCTTCGTCCCGTGTGCTTCTGAAACCTCAGTGGTTGAAGGAAGAGCAGCGAGCCTGTGAGCTTCTGGCAGCCAAAGTGGAGGGCAGACAGAGAAGGAAGAGAGAGAAAGAGATAAAAGATGAGAGAAGCAAAGACAGTGAGAGGCAGCAGAGAGAGTGAGAGGTATGAAGAGAGAGAAAGAGAAAGTGGACAAGAACGGACGGCTGCGCGATCCAAGAGGAGGAGGAGGAGGGTGCTCAGGCTGGCTGGAGGTGAGATGAAGGAGAGAAAGAGAGAGGGAGGGAGAGATAAAGGCAGAGGGAGGGAGAGAGAGAGGGTGCGCTGGATTGGGATAGGAGGGGATTGTGTGATGTTTGAGAGGAGGAGGAGGGATTGCAGGGAATAGAGGGAGAGGAAAGTTGGAGAGAGGAGGGAGGAGGGAAGAGGATGGATGCGGAGACAGCGAAGAAAGAGGAGAAAAGGGTAAGACCGAAGTGATGAAAGAGTGAAGGGCGGATGGAGAGAAGTGGTGAAGGTGGAGGAGAGGTGGAGAGAGAGATGGAGTGCAAGTAAGAACATGAAAGAAAACATAGAAGCAGGTACGATCATGCTGTAATCTTTGAAGAAAATAACCATGAGACTTCAGAACACAGCTCCTACTTTACTCCATTACAAGTGTAACCTTTTACAGCTCCCAAAAAATAGAAGTACAATTCATGTCAAGCCGTCACACATGGCCGGTCCCTGGAGACAATCAATTTCTGAGTGGAAAAAAATGACCTTCCATCCATTAAATCACACAGTAATCCAATCCTGTGTTGGTGTGTTGCAGTACGGATCCTGCAATTAACTTTGGAGCAATAACTTACCAGAGCTGGGATGAGAAGAGCTGGGAGAGAAAAAGAAGGGAGGGAGACAAGAGAAGAGGAGGAAAGGGGAGAGCTGACTGAGTTTTATGACAAAAATGGAATCAGGGGAACACGGTGTTACTCTACGAGTGATAATGACAGAAGGAATTTGACATTGGACATGCGGAGAGTAGAGGAAGAGGAGCAGATCAGCCTCTGGCTAAATGCAGTCAGGGGATGAAAAGGGTGGTGAAGAGAGATGCGAAGAAAGAGAAGAAAGAGAAAAGAAGGCTGAATGGAGGATGATGATATTGTGGAAATCCACTGATCTGTCATGCTGCCTTTCAGAAAGTTTCGGAAGGATGTGAATGGTAATGTATGGTGCAGTGTCACTGAATACATGTGACCTAAAAAGAAAAACCTGCGCAGCGTTGTGTGTCCCGCTGTCCGCCTTTGATCGTTTTACAATTGCAATTGAATGAATCTCTTACTGAATGCACTGAAAATGTACAGCCGTGAAATACCTCCTGGACATGGTTCTGAATAAAGGTACCGATCTCAAATTACGGGTCAAGTCTCATTTGTCGCGGTAGCATCCCGAGGCCCAGTGATAATGCAGATGTGATGCATTTGAAAGTCTCTCTTTGTATTCAGTGTCAGAGGGCCGGGTCAGCTGCAGCATTTATTTTGTCAAGGTGAGGATTTGTTTGCTCAAGGACACTCTGGCAGGGTGGATGCTTGCCAAGGCAATAGCTTAATCCTGGGACTTCTTGTCTCCCTATCCAAAAAAAAAGCCTTACTCAGCTGTTTAAACACATTACAGACAGTCAATTTTCTAAAACGCTGCAATACAGCATTTCAAAAAAAAAATCTAAAATGCCCTAGGGCT
This sequence comes from Thunnus albacares, assembly GCF_914725855.1. NCBI lineage: Eukaryota > Metazoa > Chordata > Actinopteri > Scombriformes > Scombridae > Thunnus > Thunnus albacares. The sequence continues at coordinate 9,041,758 of NC_058122.1, read as the reverse complement.
CACCTGTAATGTGTTGTTTTCCACACATTAATGTGCTGCACCATGGGATTCACTCCTGTGAGACTCTCAGGCAAATCACCACTCAGAATGTGCGAGTGTTGTAAATCTGTTGGCATCACCATAGTCGGCAGAAGAATTGGGAAGTCCCAAATGAAGCTGAGGGATCTGTAAACTGCCAGGACAAGAGATAAATCCTTTAAGCATCCTGACAGACAGTTCACATCTTTTATTTCCTCAGTTTGAGACTCTGAGCTCTGGGAGGCGCTAGATGATGCCTTATATTAATATTTTTAAGAAGTCTTTTATTCCAAGTGCAATCAGAATTAAACTCCAAAGACTGAGTCTAAAATCTTGCTCCACAGATTTATGTTATCATGTTTTATGCCATAGGTTGTTTTTTTTTACTTGTTTTTTACATTTTAACCTTGTGAAGAAGCTGGATTTGCAAGATCACGAGTATCCATCTTGTCAGGCTTCAAGTTATGCGCTTGTGTCTGAACCACCGCTGGTTCAGACCAATCAGGGTCACAAATCCAGCTGCCTTGCAAGGTATGATAGATAGACAGATGGTTCCATGGATGACTTCGCTGAATGTTCTGTGTAACCAACCATCTGGCATTTCAGGTTAGTACTGTAGTATACTTTATAATTAAGTGGGGGGTTCTGTCTCAGCTGTTTCTTATTGTCACATTTCTATCTTCTATATATTATTCATTTTATATATTACATGTTCTGGTGCTACTTCTATTGTTTTGGTGAGAGTTAAGGACAATTTTGTGCTCTGGTGGACAATAAGGTTGCACTCTATTCTGTTCTGTGTGTGCATGGAGTTGTACTGCAAGCAAAACCCTCTTATTTTTGTGTTTGTAACAAAAAAAAGACAGACAGCAACAGAGAGACAGCAAGACATACTGGCACAGTTCCAGCTTTTAGGGATTTCGCCATCCAAGCTGTGTTTCTGTTGACTCCAGAGCTGCTGCTTCGACTTTCCAGACCAGACTTTGACTGCTAGACATGCACAGTAAAAGAAGAAAAGAAGAAGAAAAGAAAGAATAGAAGAAAAGAATAAAAGAGGAAGTGTTTGCACTGCACATCCTGTGTAAAACCAAAGACATTATTTAAAACATCATTGTTTTGATCTTTGACTTTTCTGAACACCATATGGAGGTGAAATTGAGAGAAGTAATTGAAGTGTACTGTGCTATCGTTGCTACCAGACTATTACATGCATTGTTAAGTGAATGCATTTGACTGCACATGTCATTTCAACGAATGCATCCTCCACAGCTGACACCAGCATAAAATTTGATGTGATTTCTAGTCTTGCTTTTGATTTTATTGTTCTCAAGTGATATGCGGAAACAGGCCATAATGGAAAGCAACTGTGCTGTGACGGTAATAACATAGTCATAGTTTGTGTGTGTGTGTGTGTGTGTGTGTGTGTGTGTGTGTGCGTGCGCGCGCGCCCTGTGACAGAAAGAGAAGACACAAAATGAATGAGATAGGATAAAGAGAGAAAGACATCTCTCCTCCAGCTGTTTATCAGCCCAGAGCACTCTGCTCAGATTAGAGCACAACTACTTTATAATTACTATAGTGTATTCCTATTGGACACGTATGCCTTTCTTAATAAAGAGTCCAGTAATTGACTCTCTCCCTTTCTGCTGCTTCTTTAGTGCCCCACCCCTCCCTCAAACACACACACACATACACACTATTGATCTCCTTAATTTGCATTACATTACATTCTCATTAGCCTCGAAGAGTATTTCATTTTTCAACAGCAGGGTGATAGCTGCTCAGTGGTGAGAGCAGCAATATCAGTCAACAACAACAGATTTGTACAGTCATTCGAATCATGTTGTGCATAAATGCTATTAGTACTAATTTGGCAGTTTGGAAAATATTTTTTAAATCTTTGTTAGAATTTTATCGTTCTTATATTGATGATTTTTCATCATCAATACATTTTTTTTTCCTATCGAGAAACTTGGCTAAGCTGCTTTGTTTTCCCTGTGAAAAATTCCCCCCAAAACAATCAAAGATGCAGGATAAATGCTTTCGATCAGCCATCCTGTCTGTAGAAGTCAAACTGATTTCTTCCAATTACATTGCTTGTTTCTGCATGAGAGCTGTGTGTATGGAGGTATTGTTGAAAGCAGAATTTCACTCTAAAACCACATTTCACACATTATGCTATAGATTTTTTTACATGCAAATTAGTCTTACTCAACCGTTGCATAGGTGTCCGCAATCACCAATAGGATTAATATGTTTCAAAGTCACACTCCCATGCACTGTTAAAGCTGCACAAGGCAGAAAAATGAACCAAAACAACTTCTTACCAGGCACCCCCATTTCTGTGCATGAGCCCAAAAATAATGTACACAAAATAAAAAGGTTACCTCTTGTTTACAGTCATAGTTGAGTATAAGTGATCCTGTGAATAGTGCAACCAAAGCTAAAGTATCCCAAGGGTGAGACGACGTCATTTAATAAGGTCCTGTTTTGTTGTTTTTGTTTTTTATTATTTCCTACATTTACCAGCAAGGCAAAATCAGATGCAAAGTGCTACAGCTGTGAGTGGTGAAGAGGAAATAGAAATTTCCTGATGGCCCCCAACTCAAGGTCATGTAAAGCATGCAAACTTGTATTACTGGAATAATCAGGTTACCACATACAGTACACCTTAAAACTGATATTGTTACTTAAACTGGATTCAAGTTAAGCCGTGTATGTAACCTATGTATTATTTCTGGCTATTTAAATTTGAATCTTTCAAAAAATGTATTGTTTTTTTTCACATAAATCAACAATAAACCCATACTCCATAAGACCTTAATAGTTTTGTTTCTTTCTAGTGTGGATTTACATGGTCAGGATTCTGTATGGATTCTCTTTGTGGAGTGTACATTTAATGTATCATCTCTGTGTTAAATCAATTTAATTTGCAATTTGGGGCATTTGGAGATGATGGTCTCCAGGACAGGTGTTTTTTTAGTGTTCACTAAAACAAAAAGATACGGTCATTCAAACCCCCAGAGGTGATACAACAGTTGCATTATTGCATATCATTCAGTCAGGTGTACCAGTGTTGGCTAGTAATGCATCACTTAGTAACACTTTACAGTAATGTTTTACTTTTCCCAGTAAAGAGAAGTATAAGGGATTATTTGAAATTCAGTAATTACATTACAGTTATTAGTCCAAGTAATGCTCCATTACTTCAAAAATTTGGGGGTTGGCTTGTCTTACCTGGAGTTTGATGGACAGTCGATAACAGTTTTGTGTACATTCAATGGAGAAACTGGTGAACATTAGCTTGGTCCAGAGGAAGGAGTTGTGGAGACGCAGCTGGCTTCTACCAAAGAGGAGGCTAACCATGACTCCCTGCGATGAGGAACACACCCCCCAGTAACTTTACAGTTGTCTTGTCTTATGCACGTCATGTTTTCTTAGCTGTAATGCTTAAGTTAGCTACTTGTTAGCCCACAATGAGGGCTCACTTCACTTTTTTGTTAAGAGTTGGAAGGTGAATGAACTATGTAGCTTCAGGACAGAACTTGTGAAGCCATGCTGTGTGCAGTCATGGAAGCTAAGTAAACTGTTGATGGTCAGTAACTGTAGGCTAGATGCTTTTGAACCATAATGTCTCCTTTTCTATTTCTACACTTGTTAAATGCAGAATATGTGACGAATGGGTGTGTAGACTTTGGAAATGTGTAAAGGCACCTTTGACGTACCATTACTTTTGCTGTTGAATAATTAGCAAAGCAATGTAATTCATTTTTCAATGAATTATATGTAATGAGTAACTTGCCCAACACTGCTCAGCAATGCTGAATGTTTTTTCTGTCCTGTGTTCCAAATAAGTCCAGACAGTAGGAATTAGAGACTTTGTTCTTTTTTCCCCCAAGATCAAGAAAAACAACAAAGATTTAAATTAACATATACCTTCTGTTTTCTTCAAAAATGCAACAAGTTTATCAATGTTTTCCTGTTTTAATTATCCAACATCAGTGTGCAGCAGAGGTATTAAGTACACCAAACAACAGTTGTACTTTGTGGCAACTAGGTGCAACAATTGAGAGGGATTGGCATTTCTTAGCGGAAAATTCAAAGTGACATTATAAAAGTTTGTTTTATTTAGTACATTTTCTGTTGTTGTGTACATTATTGTGTAATCATTGTATGATTATGGTTCAATTTCAAGACTGCACAAAAGTGAATTAGAAGTATGAGAGTGACCTATGGGCCCAGTATCTTAAAGTGTAATGAACCATGTGCCACATTTTCATATCTGTAGTTGCTCTCATGTGCTACTTTGAAGCTACAGTCCAACCTTGCCACTACACTCCTTCATGTAGTTTGTTAGCTTATGCTCTATAACCTCATGAATTAATTTAGCTTCCCTTTTTGAAAGACTGTTCTCTGATAAAATCCTGTTCCATCGTTTGACTATATCGACCATATCTTGACGTACGCAAACCTCAAATATCTGATATTTGGAGATCAGTAAGTTGATTGGCGAGTTCCCCATCATTTCTGAGAACGAGAGGAGGGTTTTTTTCCTAAGGCCTCTAGAGAAAGAAACTATTCTGGTCTTCCCTATTTGTCTGGACCAGAGCCAAACCCACTGTGAAGTGCTAATGCTGACAGCTCTGTAGCAACAGTTGCCTGTGGTTGAATATTAGCTTGGGTTTGTATTGCAATGAAAAGGAGTGTCAACCAAACAAGAAACAAGGGACCTTTCGTTGTTTTGAGCCCCTTGTGCATGTGACATCTAAGAATATGTTTTACATCTATTTTAAAGCAATAAATGGTTTCTTTATGACCGTTTCTTGCAGATCGCAACTCCAGGTCATCACAGTATAAACTGTCAACAGCCAAAGCAATGACCTTTCATCTTAAAATTAAAATATAAAGTACTGCAAGTGTGAAATGCGTGAGTGGGTTCTCATCAGTGTGGTAGCAGTTGAAATGAGGAATTGGTCATGCTATCTTCACTCATCATCAACTTTGCTCAGACTGAGGCGTTAAGGACATTTGTTGGCAGGAAGGCAGAGGGCTTGAGAGAGAGAATGAGAGGGTCAGCTGAGCATTTTGAATACTAAGTGGTGCAAATAATGAAGCTGACTTGTTATGTGCAACAATAAACAGCTCACAAGCAGATAACATCAGTGTGGTTTGTGTTCTGTTTTCTTGATCTTTAAACTGTACGCAGAAGCACGTCACAAGTACAGTATTGGAAAGGTGATAATTTATGAACATTTGATGTTGTGCATGCATGTTTCTGGCTTTTTTTACATGGCCTTAAAATGTCCTTTGCATTTTTCATCTTGCTCTCTTTGTCAGGTTGATTTAGCTGTTTTTTTTCTTCCTCATGACTCAAAGCCATCCAACCAAGACTGCTATCAGACTGTGATGTGACTCATGATCCAAGACAAGTAAACTACTGGACGTGTCAGATAACATGCACTGGCATGAAGTCTTTAAAGTCATGTTGAAATGACGAGTGTAACTGTAGCATGCATGTAATGCAGCATGCTGCTACTTAAAGGCAGTGTGGGGATTTTAAAGGCCACACGTCCTCAGGAATAACCTCAAAGAGTATACAGTACTAATTTTGTAAAAGGCGCTTAATGGTTCAGTGAAAACAGATCTGAAAAGCTTGTCTGAGTCAGAATCAAATTTCTGTTTTTTAGGAACTAGTATTTATAGGAAAGTGAAAAGGAACATAAGTACTGATGCATTTAAGTAATAGTCTGAATGTGTAACCACCATGAGTGTGGGCTGGTGGATGAAATGTTCAGAAACAATAAAGGGTGTCAAATAGCTTTAGTGGTGTCTCTCACTAAGAGACTAAGTCACACCAGCACCACTGCCAGTATCAGAACAGGAGAGTAGATACAGTACCCATCTGGTTTTCAGCAACATCGTCAAAATCATAGTTGTGGAAAGGAAAGGTGGGCACTGTTATACAGTATACAGTTGTGGTTTAAGTATGACTTAAACCACAACCGTATATTGTATAACAGTGCCCACCTTTCCAGTTGCCTCTGTTAGCTCCACTAAATTTATGCGAATGTATGCTGTATCTTTACGTTTCTGTTTACGATACTAGTTGTACTTTTTGTGAATAATATTGAACAAGGATAACATGACTACAATTCACTCATCAGGATAGGAAAATGGTCAACTCACCACTTTGTAAACTCTCCTCCTGCTGACTCTGCAAACTGCCAACTTAAGGTTTTCAAATGTAAACATCAGAGTTAACATTAAGGAAAAGGTGGAGGGGACAAACAACTACAATCCCGACAACAAAGACAAGCAAGACCATCTCTGCTTCCATCTCAACATCGGAGGAAACACTGAGGTAAATGTGGAGAGAATAAACACCGGCTGCAATCCTGGTCCCATGCAGGCATCTTGCCAGGCATGCCAGGCATCTTGCTAGCCAATGTACAGGTGTTGGATAAAAGACTGGACAACCTCCATGCTAGCATTAGTTCCCAATGGAATATCAGGAACTGTAATGTCCTATTTTTCACCTAAACTTGGCTAAATCCTGGAATACCAGACAGCGCCATTCAGCGCCGATCTGACAGAACAGAGGACTCTGGCAAGAAAAAAGGAGGAGGCGTATGCTTTATGCTATCCTGTTCATGCTCACCTGATCTGGAGTTACTGGAGATACTGGACTTCCTACCAAGGGAATTTAAATCTGTCATTATCACAGCGGTCTACATCCCACCACAGACGAGTACAGAGGCTGCCCTGTGGGATCTTTGCAAAGACTTGAATTGCTCACAGACCGGTAATCCTGATGGTGCACTCATTGTTGCTGTCAATCAGGCTAACCTTAAGAAGGTTATGCCTGACTTCCATCAACATATTGACTGCACCACAAGGGGAATAAACACTCTGAATCACTGCCGCACACCATTCAAAAACAGCTACAGAGCAGGGTCTCAATCTCGTGGCCCGCGGGTCAATTGCGGCCCGCGGGCTGATATTTTGTGGCCCCCCACCTTGATATGAAAGTTTAACGTTAGTTAGAGTTAGAGTTAGAGTTTTATATGAATGGCACTTTACTGTGTTGCGTGTGGAAGGTCCCTTTATTGCACAAGCTGAAGCTGAACGAACCTGCCAATCACAGGGGTATATGGCTGTTTCATAACAACTATGCTATTTATACAGGAAGAATGTGCGCTGAGAATGTGCGCACCCCACGATAGATTGTGTCGTTATTTTTGCTACACAGCTTTCAGTAGAATTCAAAGGTGAATTATTAAACCTTATTAAAGCATCATTCTGTTTATTTCAGCATCATCTCTCTGTTAACGATCACTTCATTTTGTTTTGAAGCACTTTGTAAAGTCCGTTTCAACACGAGCTCTATCAATAAACCATTTATCATTCTTCTGATGTTTAATAATGATGACTGACAATTGGTGGTACAGTGGTGACGATTTGCAGAAAAAATGTAATGATTAGGGGTAAAGTCATTTCAAATATCCACAGCAGCCGTGCGTAAAGATCAGCTGTTGGAGAGCCTTTGCGTAATTCTCAATGCGGTCTGATGAGCGGAACAGACACAACTGTTGACGTACAAACGGAGGTTCAAAGACCTTTACATCCATTTTTGGCTCACTGTGACAGTAAATGAGGCTCGTGCATTTGATTCCACAGTGTGTGACATTAAAAAAAACAGAACCAAGTGTATCTGCGTCTTTCTAAGTCTGGCACATAATAATGTTTGTGCATATTTCTGTCACATAATGCCACGTTGTGAGGTGAATTAAAAGTTAATATATACGTTTTCATAAACACACACTTATGTTTATCCGACAGAGATCATAAATACAGAGTGTAACAAAACACCGTGCAGCTGATGCTGCTGTGCCACACGTCATATTTGATTTGACAACGCCGCTAGCTTCGCAGCGCCTGCTGCATCCATGGAGTTATTATAGAAAATAAAAGCCAATAAATAACGCCTCCATGGCTGCATCCCATGGTTTGCAGCCATGGAGGTGCAAACCATGGGATAATGGTGTCCTACTGTCCCGGCTTCATATTCTCCACGTTTGCTCTGCAATGATGTGACATTCACGGACAAATTATTTGAAAAAATATTTTGGGTGAATGGAATATACTGAATCATTTGCGGAAAGAGATTTATTCCTCAAAACATTTTACTCCATAGTAATTGCCTTGCACAATAAACATTATAAAGATATTTTTTATGATGCCATTTGTTTCACTCGTTTCTATGACGACGTTTACAACAACAAAAGCATGCGCCTGCTAAGGTTTTTTTGTGGAATACGTAATGCGGCCCAGCCTCACCCAGACTCTGCCTCCAGCGGCCCCCAGGTAATTTGAGTTTGAGACCCCTGGCTACCCGTGTTCGGGAAGAGTGACCGTGTGGCCATCTTGCTGTCGTTAAGGTATGTAAGCAAACTACAACACATGCCCCCAGTGATGCAAGATGGCAATAAATGGTCTGTGGTGGATTTACTGTAATTTGTGAAACAACAGAAGGTATTGTACCCAAAACTACAGTTAAATCATTCCACAACCAGAAACCATGGATTGCCAGAACCATCTGGCATGCCATAAACACACACACTGCAGCCTACAGTTTAGGGCTGGAGTCTGGAAAAATGGACGATTATAAAGTAGCAGCCTACAATGTAAGAAGAGCAGTGAAATAAGCAAAAAGGGACAACGGGAAGAAAGTGGAACTACAATTCCAGGAGGGCAATCCCAGAAGCATGTGGTCTAAGAACTATGATAGATTACAAGCCCCCTCCCTCCCCCCAGGCCATCATGCCCACATGCTTCAAACAGTCCACCATCATTTCAAACAAGACCAGCCGGCCTGAATGACTAGCGCCCAGCATCACTTACCTTTGGAGTGATGAAGTGCTTTGAACGGCTGGTCAAAGATTACATCTGCTTCTCACTACCCAGCATGCTAGACTCACTACAGTTTGCCTATCGTCCCAACCAATCAACAGAAGACAGGAGACACTGAGAAGGGAACTATGTGAGATTACTGTTCATTGAGCACAGTTCAGCATTTAACACCATAGTTCCCTCCATCTCCCATATATATGATCTTTTGAACTTTTGGACTTTTGTCTCCATCACCTTCAGATCACTGACATATTATCTTATATATATATATATATATATATGTTTATAAAATATATATTTTATCTGATATAGTAAATTCTTTGACTACCCTCTCTAGTTTAAAATGAGTTATCTAGTCTAATCTAATCTAATCTAATCACTTGCGTTTTACTCTCAAAATTGTTCACTTCACTGCCACAGAGTTGTGAAACTGTTCCCCCTCAAAAAAGTGGGTGCAGCACGTGCCTCTGCACTAAACCATAACACTCTGAAGTTTTGTTCATTACACCCACCTTTGATTGGCAGCAGTGCAGTCAGGCCAGCTCTGTGAGGCACTTAAAGTCACTTGTCGGAAAATGTAATTAGCAATAGACAAGACAGTTTAAGGGAAAGTATATATATTGTGCAACAATATAAATTAAAACAAACGTATGTACTATCCTGAAAGTGCTATCAGAATGAGCACTAAATAAAGGTTTCAGTTGCAAGTGGCTTAGCAACAGGAAAGGAAAAGTGTAACTGCGCTGTTATCTCAAAGCATGTGGTAGATTAACCACTGATACTTGTATCTAGTTGGCATATCTTGAGGAGACAATGTCATGAAACCAAAATATGTATCCTCAGTGAGACCAGAATACAACATTTAAATAGGAAACACAAAAAGTAATGTGAAAAACTCTTCTGGGGTTACATTTCAGGCTAATCATATATGTGTATTTTTGCATTTTGTAGGCTTTTAGATGATTCCTCATTAGCTGTATTTCCACAATAATATGAGTTTTTAAATTAACTTTGGCAACCAGTAATAACGGCTGCATGATAAGAGCAAGTAATGCTAAGGGATGGTGGCATTTTGGAAGCTGTAAATTAAAACAGCTGAGCATGCATTCAAGAGAAACTGACATAAATTGTCACCATGGACAGAAAGGGGAAATTAAACTCGTCACGGAGGAAACTCCCACAGTTCTCGACAGTGTTCATGAGGAGCTGGTTGACAAGAAGGAAGCAATGGTGACAGACAGGCACACTGACAAAGGAAAATGTGTAAAAATCTTCATGTACCATGTAAGGTAGGTGATCTAGGAGATGTACCTCAAGTGATTTGTGGATGGTTGAGTAAGTGTGGGCTTGTGTGTGCTCTGCTGTGTGTACTTTAACTGTGTTTAATTTGAACTTTTCATTTCCCAGCTTCATAATGACTTTATGCTGTAAAAATAAAGTGATATTCATGTCAGTTCAGCGCTAATTTCCCTTGATGATATCAAGATACAATCATTTTATCTGAAAGTAGTACGTCAAAGGCAACTGGACTTGCTGTTTGGTCTTCATTAGAGTGTGTAAGGCCTTTTGAATCAGTTGTGAAATGTGTTGAGTGACACAAATTCGTTCGTGTTGATCCTGTGACTGATATATGAGCTGGATTACTGTGAATTCTCAGCAACAGACAAGAAGTGTGTAAGTTAGGGAAGTTGACTTGGACAATGCACTGAAAGAAATGTAAAAATGGATGATATAATCCAAACATCACCAAGAAAAAACACACAGCTATATAAGTAAATAGTAATGGATTTGTTCAGTGGCTGTTCAAAAAGTGCCTGTTCGGAGCGGACTGATTGCTTGACCTCTGGTATTGCTGCTTCAGCGCACAAAAAACTTAATGCTGTTGATGTGAGGTGTGAATGAATACGAACAACAGGAAAGAAACTAACATTCTATTATACACAGATTTTAAGTACTGTAATAGTGAATCTTTTCTCATTTCAAGTATAGCTAGGGCTGCATTTAAAAATAAAATACATAACAGTGAGCTGGGTGAAAAAATGTGTATCCTGAAATCAAGTGGATCGATCGCATTGGGCTCTTAGATCATTTATGTTCTGTGGTTTCAGTTCAGATCTTTTGAGTGGGTATGTTTGCTCAAAAGATGTGCACTTATATGAGACATATGAACTGCCTGTGGGAAGTAGCCTAAGAGTCTGTCCATTCTTGATTAAAAGCCATGTTTTCGCTGTCTACTCTTCTCTTTTTAGAGCACATCATGTGAGTAAACTTCTCCGACTTGCTCTACAGCTCTGATCACCAGCTGTGCTCATGCTTATGGTTATTATTATGGTGTACAAAAAAAGAGAAGCATAAATATATTTTTTGGTGAAAATGACTTATGCAGGGATTAGTCATTTCCAATTAGGCCCTATGCAATTTCCAAATCATCAAATTTTATCCCGAATAAGAATATCCACTCATACTAATCCACATTCATTTCCACATTCAGAGAAATGCTCCACCCCAGCGAGGACGGTCACCATTTCAACACCCCGTTCTTTTCCTTACTCTTGCACAGCATAGTCCTTTTATAAATATTAAATGTCTCACATTTCCAAATTGCACCAAATTCGACACTGCACGTCCTTGGGTCCTAAGCAGATCAACCCCTAAGTGTGAAGTCGATTGGATGAACGGTTGTGGAGAAACACGAAGGACATACAGAGGGACAGAGAGAGATACACAGAGTCCTTCCTTTATAGTTAGATTTGCAGGTTGTCTGTGTATGTGCATAGTTTGGGTTAATCTCCATTGTGTCTAATTTTACCCGGCTGACAGTTTCATGTCAGCATCACCATTAAAACTGCCGCTTTGTTCTTTGTGTGACCTGCTGCACTACAGGCAAGAAAAGGTTGAAAAGTTTATTTGGTGTGAAAGTCATTGTTGGATTTGCACATCCTCCTGATGGGGGGATTCCCCAACCTTCTACTGTAAACAGCATCAAGAAACACAGAGGGGGGAGGTCTGTTACACCTGATTGAACCTTAAAATCCCCCCTTTGGTTTATCTTTTTTTAACGGCGCTGAAATTATTACAGCTACCTTTTTATTTTGTTTTCTTTTGTTTTCTTTTCTCCCCTTTCTTTATTCCTCAGTCAATTTGAATATGTTCTAAAAACTGTGAAAAGGGTTAAACACTAAGGTTTACACAAGTTATGCGACAAAAATATTTTAAATTTTATTATTTGTATTTATTTGTCTAAGATCCACATCGTTATATTTGCAATATAAATCAAATATATTAATGTATTATTGTAGGAGGATTATTTTTATGAGGAAGCTGAAATGATTACAATAAATCAGTAATTAAACATGTTACTGACAAATATGTTTCCAACATTTCTTAGGCTTTGCACTGTAGTTATCATTAATTACCCTTCAGAATTGTAGAACTTGTTTAATACATTTTAAAAAGTATTATAGTAAACAAAACTAATAATGATAGTTTGTGAATTTTAGGGTGAATTTTAAGGATTAAAGTCATTGTGTTTAATGTGTGGGCCACTTATGGAGGCTTTTGGGTGCAAACAATCACATTTTAAAGAAAATGAAATACATACAAAAACAACCTAAAAATAAACTAGTCATGTATAACTTCCTGAAAATTGAATTTGCATTATAGTTCAGTAGATAAATGGATTTCTAAATGCTTTGTGGCCCATGAAATTGAGCAAAAGTGAAAGAACTTTCATAGTATGTTTTCATATATGTTACACCGTATCAGCACTCTTTCAGATTTAACCTTTTGTAACTTAGTCTAGTTAGTTTGAGGATCACTCTGTCCCCTGATACACAAATATTTTTGCAACAAAAAATTTCAAAATGCCTTTTTCTTCTTAGATATTCAGCCATTTTAAAGATGTAAACATTTTTTGCAGGTAGTCTGCTTATTAACAGACAAGCGTCAGACTGGAGATTCGAACTGAGTGGTAAAACCATTCATCTGTGTCAACAGTGTTTGCTATTTTACCTTAATGTGTACAATCCCCAGTGGCAGCATGTGTTTTCTTTTTTTATCAGGGTCTATCACATGTGACAGAGAGAGATAAGAGGCAGGCGGATGTGTGGTGACATCCCACAACAAGCATATACTCAAAGCGGAAGTGAGCACTGGCAGTGTGGTCATGACTCATTTCTTCATTATTTCTAGTAAATGAGCTAATCCTCTCTCTCATTCTGTCTCTCTCTCTTCTCTATATACACCCTACTCTTCCTGTCATCTACAGACTTCTTGATGATGTGGATACACAGAGTTAAGAGTTTCCTGAGATCAATTCAGAAAAAGGGGCTCCAATTGCCCTATCTGTCCACAGGAATGATGGCTCTCTTCTGGGTCATGCTTTGGTCAACGCTCCCTCATCTTGCTCTTCTCTCTGATCTGGATCGTTGTACCTTCCCTGAGATAAACAGCCCACAGACCGGTAAGTCTGTGCAGTATTCACCTGACAAATTATACACCAGGTTTTAGAATCTAATTGAATCCTCTACTTTCATTTGTAATATTTTGTTGGCTCAGTTATACAATTTCTAAATAAAAAATGCGGAAAACAACATCAACATGAATGAATGTGGCCATTATGACATTGCATTATTATAAGAGATAGTTAAAGTATAGATTCAGCACAAAATAATAACCATTAAATGCAGTTTAGCACGTAAACTGACCAGTTACCTGAAACCAAAATGTCTCCCTCCCTACCCAGTGTCTTCAGTGCTGGATTCCTTACAGTGCCATAACGACTACATGTCGTACGTCCAGTGCGAGTGGAAGGAAGCACCACACATAAACACGCCACTGCAGCTCTTCTTCGAGACAGAATTGAAAAAAAGGTAAGAACAGTTTAGAAGAGCAAGGTGAAGAGGAGGTTTAGCACAGAGGATTAGTCAATCTGGATCCAAGGTTTTCTGTCCCACCGCTTTGCATCCATGTCCTTGCAGCGGGCCGTGTGAGCCTTACGGTGATGCAGTCCAGGATGCAGATGACCACAGAATTGTCAAGTGCAGATTTGATGCTGAAGTGTATGCTGTCGCCAGCAACCACACCGTCTTCTTCAACAAGACGCTGGCCCCCTGCTCGTCTGCCCCACACGAGCCTCTGCATCTCTCACAGCACTGTGAGTTAACATGACATCTGTCAATAATAACAGTCACATTTGCTGTGATAATTATAGAAATAAATCATGTAATTGAGTACGAATGTATACATTTTGTATGGTAATAATATTAGTTGGATTTTTGTGTTTGTGTTGTACAGTGAGAGCGCGCCCACCAGTGGATCTGTCCATGCACGATTCAGGTGATGGAGGCTGGCGGCTCATATGGTTCAGCCCCTACCCTTCCTCCTCCTCCTTGAGCAAAAACCTCAAATACCAGCTCAGCTACAGGCCAGACAGACATGACTCCTGGACTGTAAGCATCAAACATGCAAAATCTGCTACCCAGCTTTTAGCCAAATGACAATGAAAAATATTGTTTTTGAAATCATGGAGTCAGTTTTGAAAGGTTTTGAGAATCCCAAAGTTTTGCAGGCCTGTTAAGCACTTGTAGCTGGCTGCTAATCCAGTTTGATGTTAAATGAGTGTCTTTAATTCTACATCTATCACCACACACTGAATGCAGATACAATAACTGTACTGTACCAAATATCTCTTTGTAAACCAGGACTCAACCTCTCTCTCTCTGCAGATTAAGGATGTCACAAGTACCAATATGACACTGGAGAAGCAATCATTGCTTCCAGGTTGCAGGTATGAAGCCAGGGTGAGGGCCCAGGCCAGCGTGGGTCAGTGGAGTGACTGGAGTTCCGTGGTGACCTGGCAGACTGAAGAAGGTGAATCAAAAAATGCAACCCACCCACAAAATTGTGAAGCATTTCCAGTATGTGTGGGGGACTGAGCTTTAACTTTGACATTTCTGACTGAGTAAACCATTTGGCTTGCATATTTAATGTCCTGTACTGAAATCCTTCTCTTCTGATAGAGAACCTGCTCCTTATCTTCTCCCCTCACATTTCTAATCTTCTCCCTCCGTCCATTTTCATGGGAGCCCAGAAAATGTCTGGAGCTTTGCTGCTGTTGTTATTAACTCTCTCTCTCTCTCTCTCTCTCTAGCTGTATATGCTGTTTCCAATTTGCATTGTGTGCTGGATGGAGAGAAGGAGGTGATGTGTAGCTGGGAGGTGAGCGAAGAGCTGACTCACTTCATTACCTACCAGCTGGCCTGTCGACACAATCATTCTGCACCGTAAGTCTAGCTGCATATGTGTGTGTGTGTGCGTGTGCGCGCTGGAGGTCATGTTTACATGTACAGTATGTGTGGTGCAAAGCTGTTCTTGACAACACCACCTGGGTGAGGTTTAACAATCTACATCAATTTGTTCAGTCATTTGACCATTCCTCTCCTCTCCTTCTTGTAATCCTTGCCTCCAGGTCTAAGGGATGCTGTGTGAACCAAACAGTAACTCGTGACCTCAGTGGGTCGGTGCTGAGGTACAGCTGCTCACTGAATGTCACAGACCCTGCACATCTGCTGCTGGAGCTTATACCGACACGCAATGCCAAGACTTTTAATACCAGGCAACACAGTGAGTGGACACGAGAGAGAGGACACAACATTAGACAGAGAATGACTGTGGAGAGGTGGAGGGGCGGTGGGGGGGGGGGGGGGGGGGGGGGGGGGGGGGGGGGGGGGGGGTAAGAGATAATGTGTCCCACCAAAAAAAGCACACAATAAAACTGCAGGAGCTATAAAAAGGAGCTGCGCTGAATAGAAGTACTGGGATGTGATTGAGGGCCCCCACCTAGTGTTTGAATGGCACAACTGCACCCTATCCATGTTTGCTTATTAACAGTCCATAAGATAAGATAAGAGAAATTATGGTGATATATCTGCTCAATATATATGGAGTAATATAAAACTTTTTAAAACTTTTTAAAAACTACACAAAAAAGATTAATAAACTTTCTCAGCATGACTAATCTCCTCAATCTAATCTCTTTGTGCACAGTTCATCCCAACCCACCACTGGAGGTAAAGGTGAAGGAGGATGACTGGAACTGGATCGTGGAATGGAAGGAACCGAGCAAATCTGATTATCTCAGTCTGTATTATCAGGTGTGCTATAACATGACACAGCATCAGGTGAGAAACTTTAATACAAATGTTGTTTTTCTGTCCAATTGTGAAATCTTTACAATAACCCTGAAACTTATTTAGTAATTAGTAAAGTAACTTAAAAGTCATATTCGTTTAAAATAGTTTGTGATGTGTATCGTATTTCATTTGTAGCTGTTTAACATACAGGAACTCTATAACATGTTCATATCTTAATGGGCTGTTTCCTTGATGTATTTATGAGCTCATCATTCAAAAGTTTCATCGTAAAAAAGGGACATTAAGCTCTGCAGTCCATCTAAGTTTTGCTGTATACTTTATAAGTCATAAGAGTTGATTCTAACGTTACATTTATACTTGGTGCATCTATGCCTCAAAAAGCAGAAAAATAGACACAAAGTGGCAAAAAATAATGATTTTTATTTGAATTCCTCCATCAGGATTCTTGCATCCCGCTGAACATTACAGATAGATCCCTGACCATCCCTAAGGCGTATCTGGCCTCGTCCCAGCAATACCAGGTCAAGGTCAGGTCTCTGGTCCACCCAGGAAGTGGTTCAACATACGAGGGAACCCCCTCTACCTGGACCGACCCAGTGGACTGGACCACGCATGCAGGTACTGCATAGTAGCAGCATGCACACAAATACAGGCATTGCTTACTCAGTCATCATAAATGTTATCATCATCATTCCTTCTGTCTTGCGTCCCATGACAGCCAGCCAGTCCGTCACCAACTTAATCTATTTCGTCATCGGTGTGTTTGTGATCACAGTCTTCTGCACACTCTACTACACCATTCCAGCTTGTCAAAGGTGCATTATTCACACTCACTTTATTCATTTTTATACACTTGACTACTTCCTTTATGGTTGTCAAGCCAGTAAGTAAAAAACTGGTTAAATGTAAAGATAAATTGTTCATTTGCTTCATTTTCATGTTTTCAAGTGTGTATTTTTCACTTTTACTGTAAATGTAACTCTCTACATGGTGTATTTTGAACAAACAGGAGAGTAGTTGTGTGGGTGGAGTCAGTTCCTTCTCCAGGCAAAAGCAAAATCCTTTCTGAGATCAAGGTGAGACTGGATAATTCTTCTGTTTGTCTGACTGAATTATTTCTTTCTATTTCTGCTGTAAATTATTCAACATATTAGTGTTTTTCTGATTGTAGTTTGTTATGTATAAACCATTACATGTTTTTGTGATCCAGTCTGCCACCAGCCGGAGCCTCATGCAGAGTGAGAACACTTACATCTGCAAAGTGCTGAACTTGGACAGCTTATCTACATGGTAATACGTTGCACACTTGACATTTCCTGACAGATAACAATTCTTCTATCATAGAAGAAAACACATGAGTGATGCTCTACAGCTGCTGCACATCCGACAGAGAATGTGTGGAATACAGCAATAATAATTCAAGATAGACTCATTTGTGGCCAATCACCTGGCATATCTCCTGTGACATGGATATAAAATGACAAGGGTTGATGCATGAATCAATAAATTACTGACACAAACACTTTCTGCTCTCTCTCTCTCCTTGCAGCTCCTCAGACACTTCGCTGTGGCCAATCAAGGACACTGACAAAAAGCATTTGGAGCAGTACAGGGACTGCTGGAACTGTGATAACCTGCTCTCCCCTGCTGAGAAGGTTAATGGATCTGACACATCTTCCATGAGCTTCAGCGGGCCATATATCTTCTGTCAGGTCAGTTATAGTCATTTGTCAGGTATCCAGGTGCAGAGTATTTCTCAGGCACTCAGCATAAATCAAAAGACAAGGAAAGACATTAATCTCTACATTTAAATGAATAAGAACAAAAACCATTAAATGTCATACTGAGTAACATTGTATCTATCTGACATGCAGACACCAGAGTCAAAGTGCAACTCAGTGGAGGACAAGTGTGAAGAGAAATGGGAGAAAAAGGAAGAAATCTCATCACATGACACTGCATCTGCTTCCCCTGAGAATTTTACTCTTTATGGCGAAGGTTATGTGTGTCTGCCCAACCGCAGCGCCTCCAGGTCCACACAGGATCTGGTATCTCACAGCGATGCCAACACAAGCACACACAGGCATGACAACGCTGAGCAGGACCAACAGTGTCCAGATAACACACCAAAGTTGGATAAGGTGGACATCCAGCCGGGCCTCAATGAGCCCACCAGCTGCCACCAGCCTCCAGCCTACACCTCAGGACCTTTCACCCTCTGGCCTCAAGGGGGTACAGTACAGGCCTCAGGGTACTGCCTGCTCCCCACAGACCTCAAGAAAGCAGCACAGTAACCTGCAATATGCAAGGGAAGAGCATATCAAAGAGGACCCATGGAGCTTTTTCTTTTTTTTCACAACCATTCTACTTTATCTCAAACTATTTATGCTTTCTTGTTACATACATATATACATATATTAATCAATGGGTTGTTACACGCTAGAGATGACTTTTTCAGAATCCCTTTATCGTGTCTGACCTAACACCAGGTCAGACGTCTGACCAATGGAGGGCAATAGTGAGCTGAGCCTGTGAATACCACTGTCTCTGGTGCCACTGTAGATGGGCTGGTGGAGATGGAGATAGATTTCAGTGCAGCACACAAAACAGTTCTTTCTGTCTGAACTTCCTTATGCATACTGGGTCAGGATGAAATAACAGGATCACCTTACAGTCTAATATAATCCAACACAACAGCCCAGCAAAAAATATTTTTCATAAATGTTTCATTTTTTTTTGTTGAAACTGTGTCAGAGACATTAATTCAAAACTTTCCAGAAAATGAGGATCATGTACAGAATTTCTACATTTCCCTACTATGTAAGTTGTTTCACATTTACTGCACCCAACCACACACTCTCAAGAACTGTTTTGAAATCTTGTATTTTTTTTATCACTTCCTTAGAATTTCCCTTCTCTGTCTTGCACAGCCGAGGCAAAAATTACGTTAACTGCATTTCATGGGAAAAGCTTGTATGTTTGCTGACTGCCATGTTCACTGCAGTCATGTAGCTATGCGTGTTTGCACAACGGTGTGTGAATTTGGACCTTGTTGCCAATGTTGTAGCCTAAGTGTTGCTGAATGTATATATACAGTATGTTATCTACTTTGTGATGTGCTGTTATTGCTGTGTTCAGTGGCACCAGTAATGTAACTGCATACAAGTTCTTAGCCAACAACTGAGGCCTGCAGAGACACTTGAAATGGAATAAGAAAGTACTAGAAATATGTTAAGGATAATTTTATATGAAACATGCCGCCTTCTTCAGGTGTATTTTAGGCCTATTTTTATGTCAGTAAAAGATCATTAATTAGTAAGCTTGGTTCTCAATGTTTGCTGCACTTTTGTATTGTGATAGTGATTTAATAGTAAAATATATCCTATGTTTTAAGACCTTTGTTTCGTTTGGATTTTTTACAGTCCATAACTTACTAAATTCAGTGTTACAGTTTTGCTATGTGTCTGTCTATCAAAATACTTTTTAAAAAAAACGAAACTACTTGTTAATTTACATTACATTTTATATTGAAATCAATATAACAAATGAATGTACAATTTGATACATTATAAGTATGTTAAAAATTGCAAGAATTCAATATGAGTCAAAGCTGAGATGGCAGCTACTGAAATTTGTTGAGCTTGCTCCATTTAACAGGAGTTTAGCTGGGTTAGTTTCTCCATCATTATTGAATTTAGTTAGTTTAGTTTTTTAGTTTTAGCTAGGGCTAGCCGTGGCTACCCTGCCAGCTAGATGGCCTACTTCTCTTGGTTTAGCTCTGTAGTTGTCTTCAGGGATTAACGTTCTCAGGCACCATTCCTGATTTCAGGCATAGAGCAGTTTTAAATTCATATACTTCATTCAATACGTTGTACACATTTCCTCCTGGACAACTTTTCAGGCTCACAAATATTTTCTTGCTTTAATCTCTGTGTCTTTCTATCTCAGACAATGCAGCAAAGTGACAGCAGTTAACTACAGATCCAATTACTGTGATGTGGCTTGGTTTTTATCTATATTTTGTTCTTACTGCATATTTAAAAAGAAATTTCTGTTGCATAATATTTCTTCATGAAACAGACCTTAATCCAATTTTGGCCAAATGCGTGGTTACTGAATTTTGCGTTTGCAGGGCAAAACTGTCACTTCTGTCTTTGGACATGACAACATATTAGCACATTGGCACATTAACTCTGTCTTTCTGTCTCTTTCTCTAATACACAAAAATCTACACAAATACTGGGAGGTACAGGAGAAAGATCTATAACAAACTCACAACTTACAAAATGGTGCTTGAGTCTCACTTCCTTATCTTCTGCTAAATCAGTTTTTGTCCACATGGATAGATTCTTTGTGTCTGACCGACATTTTTTGTTCTTAACCTCACACATTCTTGTTAACCTGGTGTTTTCAGATTGGATATTTATATAGTCATTTTGCAGCTGAATTCCAGATCAGAAGGTGGATATCACTGTGTCTGCAGCACAATGTATAACCAGAGTAGCTCTCACTTTCTCTAACCTACTCACACACACACACATACAGAAATTCACATTGTTATCTAATTTATTGCTCTGTTTATCTGAACATCTGTTTAGCCTGACTGGATTATGCAGAGTATTCAGGGTCTCTTAGTTTCTGGAAGCACATGTGAGTGTGCATATGCATACGTACAGCTTGCATGTATGAGATTGCACCACAATATATTTTTAACATATTTATTATCATGAACATATTGTGCTTTAGCAATGCATATGTCTTTCTTGTCTCTGCAAACAGAACACAATGCTGGAATTCCAGGCATGCTGATATCGACTTCCTGTGTTTTCAGCCCATCGCTAGGTACAACTTCCTGTCTGATGAGGTTTGAGGAGCAGTTTGACACACACCAACTGAGTCATGATGCCCGCTAAGACACTAACGGGCTCATTTACTTGGCCTTGACCATGGTGGTGGAGGGGAAGGGGAAGGTGATTTGAGGTGTTTTCCCAGCATTCCAGGCTTTTTCAGATGCTCAGACCCCCAAAAAACAGTGACATTCCTCAGTCTCACAGTCACCGTTAGAGGACTATTGTTCCCCCCGACTGACTGACTGACTGATACCTATACTCATCAGCAGGGTGAATAAAGGGGATAGGTAAAGGACAAAGGTGGGTGTTGATGGAAAGACCAGCGTTAGTGTGCATGTGCTGGATGAGGGGTGGTCATCCGTGTACAGCATGTCCCTGTCCTTTGTCGTACATAAAAACAGGAAAATAAAAGTGCTGGAAGGTGTAGGGAGTGCGTGGCGCCACACGGATGCTTGTGTAACCTCCTGTTCAAAGGCCTCCTGTTTCCTTACGAATATACATCAGGGAATCCAGGCCACACTGAAACCCAGACGATCATAGCAAAGACATGTCTTCTCCGGAGTAGATAGAGAGATAGAAGCGTTATGTCAGGGCAAAACAATATCACACTGTTGTTGTGTGGTTTTTTGTCTTTGTCTTTTTTGTTTCTGTTGGTGCATTTTTTTTATCACTGACCCAGTTGTGTAGTGGAGGGTATACACAGGTATACAGAACATACCCACCTCTTTTTCTGACAATTTATAGTATATCCATCTACCAGCCAAAGAGCCATTGAAATATAAAGGAGAGTATATCCGCTTTCTCCTTCGTGATCTACCCATCTACCTAATAGTATACCCACCTCATCAACTGTAACTAAAGCCCTGCACTGACCGTAAGATGAAAGACTAAATGAAAGTGATTATGATACAAAGTTGGGAAGACACAGGTGAAAACAACCTTACTGCATGATGCCTCTATGTGCCAACACATGTTAACACATCATTTTTTAATTTGGTGGTTTATCCTCTAAAAGCTTGAAATGCGCCGTGAAAACCATGAAATTTTTATTAATAAATGCAACAATGAATGCATCAAAACTCTTTCTTGCCTCGGCTGTGGTGTCTTTAATTCCTACTTGTCGACCAAAGCCTGTTTTTAATACCACAGATGAATGAAAACCATCCCACGATCCACTAGATGAGATAGGAGGAAAGAATACAACTTGAACAGGCTTTTAGTTAAGTAACACTGAAGCTGCCCCTGTTCTGCATGGATGCACATTCCCAGAGGTCCACCACATGTTTAAGTGCCTTTACATACACACAAACACACACACACACACACATACACACACTAAAATGTGTTTCCATCACTTAGGAGGACACTTCATTGTCTTACATTCTTTCCCAGGAGACTTAACCATTACCTACTACATGCCTCACCCATATATTATTATATATAATATAACATATAATAATATATCAATCACATGAACCATTTTAGTATTTTTACTTTGATATTTTAAGTACATTCTGCTGATAATACTTCAGTACTTCTACTTTTTGAATACAGGACATTAATACTACTTTTACTTTGCAAAAAGCTGCATTAATGCTGGACAGGTCACATGTAGAGACAGACAAACACTATCACAATCACTGTTATAGGCAACTTGATCACCCAAGTTCACCTAACCTGCATTTTTTTGAAGCAGATATGGGCTAAACATGCAAGCTCAACAGAGAAAGGCTTCTATCAGCAAGGTCGGGTTCAGCCCCTGGATCCTCTTGTTATGAGGTGACAGTGCTGACCAATTGTGTCACCTTTACAAGCACCACATTACTGAGTACTTAGTGAGTTTTCTCTGGGCCATAGCTAGAATTAACTCTCAGTTCTTAGGGTTTTAAAATGTCTTATTAAAACCATTGAATATGCAAGTAGCCTATGTCGCAGAGTGGATTCAGTGATTGCATTGCAGGTCGTCATGTTGGGTCATTATATTTTTCCAATGGTCATTCACTGGTTAGGTAATAGTGTTGTTGAGACCCAACAAACCATATCGCCCTTTAAGGTCAATCAGTCAGCTATGAACCATCCTGTGTCTTTAGTCACAGTCTCCGGTCCTTCAGAGACACTCCCACACTGTCATGGTGATTGACCCCTGTGTGCGTTTGAATGAGCGTGAGCATGCCTGTGTGTGTTTGTCACAGTCAACAAGCATCCACGCACCTCTCTTCCCCGCTCTTGTTTGATGTCCACTGGGGGTGGGGAGCTGCTCAGACACCCACGGAAAGCAGGCATCCCACCTCGATGATGAATTTGGAGACAGTGTGCTGTTTAGAAGTAGAACGTCTGTGTGAGATTGACAGTGGGGCAATGGGAAGTATTGCATGAGTACACATTGAGTCTAAGAGGTCACATTCTGGAGAATTAAGGATGAGATGTGGATGCTAGAGAGCTGTATGAAAGGTGTTTTTTGGGTAAAGACACATTCATTTGAGATCAAACCGAGTGATTTATGCAAAATATGTTGAATAAAGACCAAGAACAAGGCTCTTAAAGCCAAAAATATACAAGTATGAGAAATATGAAGTCTCTATATGGATTACATCTGAGGACATAAGCAAATAATTTGTCTCAAGGCCATTTCTCATATGATTCCGTTAGGACAGATGACTTCCTGACTCGATAATAAGCACACATAGCTGTGCAGCTGGCTGCTGAGTTGGGTTTTTTTTGCAGCCAAGAGTCAAGTGGGTAAATGTGAAAAATAAGCCACAAAGAGAGTGTGTGCCAGAGTTCACTGACTGTACATTTTGTCAGATTGGAACAAAACTCACGGTGCATCACTGAAACTCACTACAAGGCACTGCTGCACTTGTGTGAATTAAAAGAGTCAATATGATGTCTCTGGAGAACTGAAGATGTACTGTATAGACACAACATGCCAAACAGGCTCAGTAAATAAATCCACCTGTGCTCATAAGTCCTTGTAACTTCTAATGTGTCAGGTTAAAAAGCCCTACCTGCTCTCTGATTATAAGATTAGCTTAAACCGCTAACCTCTCAATGGTCAAGAACACTTCAGCCTTCAAATCTCATGCGGACTGTCAGGTGAATTGGGCACACTATTAGCCAAGGTTTGTTTTTAAAATCAGTTTTGCTTGTTCATTGTTGGTCATGTGATAGTTTCTTTAAATTGCAAATGCATCTTATATAGCAAAATTTAGGCCTTTTGGAATAAAAGATCATGAGCATACTGTAGAAGGGAAATTGGTAAAAAGGAATAAAAACACAAAACAAAGCAGATTTAAGCACATTAGCTTCTTATACCCATATGAAAATAGCATTAGGTGGCAAAGTTATCACAAACATTCCTTATTTTTGTCATAACTCAAAATAAAACAGACAGAATCAGTAACAGTTGTAAGTTGGCACGAAAAACGTACATGTCTTTCAATAACTTAAGGTGTTTTTGGCTGGTTATACGTTATTGGACACAGAATAGCATCACCACTGTGGTTCTACTTGTTGTCACTAATGGAAATGAAGGACACAAAACAATATCTACATTTGCAAAGTTTGACATTTTGCTGTCCCTTTAAGTGATCTGTTCCCTCTTTCATTTCCTGTGAGTGAAATGTCAGAATCATGATGTAGATAAATTAAAGAAATACAGTGGGGGCGCTTAAAGAGAAATATGTTGCAGTAAAGTGTTTCTTTCTCTTCCTCACAGAGTTTGAAAGGAATGTGATTATTTCTACCAAAAAGTAATCAGTGGAAGAGAGACATCTCTCTATCAAAGAGAGAAAGAGACATAGAGGAACAGATATACTTCTACATGAGTACTGAGATGCATGACAGAAGTGTAGGTGTGGCCACAAGCCCATACACACACTACACAATGTACAAAACAAACACATATGCACACACTTTTGGTCATAGACGTTAAACACTGCATGATACTGGGAGGTCACAGAAGGTTTGATCTTCTGTCTTTCTTTCTTTAACTCCCCAGACTGAATCATTGTTACATTGTGTTTGATGCATGTGTAAATAAAGTTAATCCACAGTAATGGTAGAGATAAATAAATAGGAAACATACTGTAGCACACAGTAATGTCACAGGTGTAACACTATCGCCTATCACTATTCATAAAGCTCCTTACTCTTTTTTTCTGCACACGTGTGATTTGATTGTGAAACAGAAAACCTCACTGAAGCAAGATTTTATGTTTTCGTTCACTAATCACGTGTCTGCTTAATTCCAGTGTTTGCAATGAGTTGAATAGAATTAAATATGATTAAAGAAAGACCATCACTGTTTTAATTAGCTAATAAATGATATCAGGACTTGGTACTGTACGGTAAATTTACACAGATTTGTCTTCCCAACAGAGACAACACTGAACCCTCAAGATGTGGGTTCTATCACACATGGAAATACTGCTCATTTTGGTCAACATTTGTTGCAGTCTACTGGTGATTGTCTCTACGATTATCCAATTACAATACAACAAATTCTTCAACGACACAAAGGAGTTATGTCCTTTTTTTTCCACCAAATGCACTTGGTAGTTGTGATGAGTCTTATCACAAAATCAAGTCTTTCAGCAACAACTCTCTAATTTAAACCCCGTATAGACTTCGTTCTGTTGACGTATAAGTGCAATTTCTCTCTGTTGATATCAAAACAAGGTTCCAAGGAGAGTTTTGAAATTGCACTATTTTCCGCAGTTCTACAGCCATGCAGTTTCAGTCCCCCACAGGTTCTGTGCTTGCACACAGTTTGTCAGTCTTTGGGTGCCACTCGTTACTTCATACCAGCAACTGTCGTTGTAGAGGTCCACCTTTTATTTATATTCCACTTTCTTCTCACCCTCCTCTTATTCCATCCAGGTGTAGTTACAGGTTCATCAGACAGGCATTAGTAGTGTTACTGAGGAGATCTCACAGGACGAGCAGGTTACTGACAAGTGAATAAATACTTATATGAAGGGAGTCACTCTGCCGCACCTCTGGATTATCCACAAAATACTCCAAGTTCACTTTGTGTCCCTGGAAATAAAGGAAAACACACTTTAAACCACATACTGGCACAGTTTTCCTTAATGAAAAAGAAACACTGAAATAAATATAAAATTAATATTCAGTAAATACAAAATTGATTTGTTCATAAATGTATTAATTCATCCATTTTTCTAGACATTCTTTAAACCCACCTGGGATTGTTTTAGTTCTACATTAGCATTGCTCTCATAGCTGCCTTGCTGATTCGCTTGCGATTCTTCCTCATCCTTTTCTTTGGACGGGCTGGGGGCCTGGGGCCTGCTGGAGCTGATGGCTGCTGTGTAGTAGTCGTGGATGTTGTCTCTGTAAGAACAGGATTTACATATTAATAGGGAATTAACAAAAATCTATTACTTTTACGCTTGCGGCTCTGCAATATTGTGAACATCAACAGGCAATTAATTTCACTTAACCACATCATTTTCTTAATTCCATTGTGTTTTTAAGTATTATGTAACGTCTATTACCTGGTTTCTGTGTTGTTGTTGTTTGCAGATGATGATGGTGTTTATTGTGCAGGTGGTGTTGACTATCTGTCTCCTTTTCTTTCTGCCGCTCCTCCTCTTCTCGCTTCATTTGTTGCTGTCTCAGTATCTCCTTCTCTTGGTCCAACCTCTTGTGGAGGAGAAGCAGCTCTGTTCTCTCCTCCTCCAGTTTTTCCTTCTCAATCTGTAATATCCTCTCCTCCTCTGGAGTCTCGTTCCCTCTCCGTCTCACCTGCTCTCGAGGATCTGGATTTGGTTCTTTGGTAGGCCTGAACCTGCTTCCAACCTGCTCGGCGGTTGCCTCAGTGGGACTGAACTTGGCTTGAGGATTGTGAGTTGCAGGCTTTGAAAATTTGGATTTGTCATCACGCCATGATGGGCTGTGTGTTTGTGTTTCCCTGTTTCCCTCATTAATCTTCCCCTCAGTACTGTTGAGCAGTAACCCATCCCCAACTTCTGCCAACTTTTGGTCAACGCCAGCATTGTCTGCTGCGGACAGAGTCTTGTTTCCTTCTGAGATCCTACCATTCTTTCTCTCAACATGTTCCTGATTCTCTGTTTGGTCTTTACTCCCAAGGAGCCCTGTGGAGTTATGTGCCCAGTGTGGACCGTAGAGAATAGCCTCTTCAGACCGAGATGTGTCGTCCCCAGCTAGACTGTACCCTTCCCCATGCTGAGTGAAAGTGTCTCCTCTGGGGCTCCAGTGCTGCTCCAGGAGATCCTCCAAATGGGCTCTCTGGTTCTGTTTCAGGTCATCCCACTGATGGAGCTCATCCTTGGAGTGCACCTTGACCTTGAGGGTAAAATTCAACAAAATTCAGTTCAGCTGAAAACAAGGAGTTGATGATCAATAGATGGGCAGTCTACATACAGTTTACTAGGCATTTGTATGACATTCACACAAAATTATAAATTAAATTTGAATTCTAGAGTCAGTTTAGTCAGTTAAAATGAACCCCTGCATTATTTGTGCCTTAAACAAAAATAAAAGCTTTTGAACCACACTGTACAAACTCATCTCTTTGGGCAGGCGCTTCTCAGAAAAAAATATCTACAGAGAGAAAACTGATTATGAGTTTTTATCGTAAATTAGTAAAAGTTTATAAAGTTTGGGGCAAACCTGGTAGTGGAGTTAAGTGCTGTTGCTCTCACACCCTCTTAACCTCATAGCCTCATGCTGAGCCATGAACAAAATTCTTAGAGATTATATAAACTTAATATTGCCATAAAGTGTGTGAATTTCAATGTTTGATACATCAAACAGGGGTAGGTTTTGGCATACACACCCATCATTTAGTGTGGTTAAAGCATCCACAACAGCACACAGCATGCACAATAGTGTAGCATGTGTATTGTACCTGTCCATGTCCGTGTCCTTGGCTGAGTGTCTGGTTTCGATGCTGGTCTTTATTGTGGCTGTGCTGTCTGCGAGATGATTTTCTCTTGAGCACTGGGGGCCGTGGAACTGGCTGACATCGACACTCCACATGATCAACCACTGACACCACTGTTTTAGTGTACGTGGGTCTTTTGTTCATGTACTCGATCTTCATGACCTGGAAAGGTTGAGAAGAAGAGGGTAGTCACAGGAAATAATTCACACTTTATAACCAAATTGTCTTCTTGGGAAGTTGTAGATGTGTGTGTTTAGTGTGTATATCTCTGTGTGCAGTTGCTTACCTGCAGGTATCTGGTGTGCGTGACAACAGGGACACATTGCAGGCTCTTTGTGTTGCAGCAGCCAGAGCAGCGCTGCACCTCAACGCAGGGTGGCCATGGCAGGAAGTTAGCGTTGCTGCGGTCCAACATCGCCCTGGTGACCTCAGCCACCTCTGTACGAACTTTACATAGAGCCTGCTGGGCTGGCTGGGCATCTGAAGGATGAGATATGAGTGAATATGTAAGTATGAATGGTAATACTGGGATTAGTATTAGTATTCGTACTCACAACTTACTGCATTTTAAAAATGACCATTAAGACCACTAGCTGGTTTTAGAAAATCCATCTTGTTTTTTTGTGTTTCAGCCAATAAGTAAAAAACAACAAAATGCACATGGGACTCCTCATGATTACAGAAATCTTGCTTGAGTGCATGTGTATTTGTGTGATACAAGCTGCTTGCTATTTTATACAGTAGTGGCTGTTATATATGCTGCTCACCTACAACTCTCCTGCATTAGTACTGCAGCATCCACTATAGCCTGTTATTAGCTGTAGCAGAGCGGAAGCGAGCAGATGGATTATGAAACTCATGCATTTCAAATGAGTTGATATGCAACAACTTCTTCTAATCACACTTTATAGGTTATTGCATTGCACTGCTCTGAAACATGAGTGAAATCCAGTCCGCTTTACTTCACAAACGTTTAAGACTCTTCAGTTTCTCTGGGATTACGGAAGCATATAAAATATTCAGCATAGTTTACATCTGGATTGATGTAGGGCCATTAGTATCTCCTCATGCTAGAGGGAGTCCTGCAAAGTCACCCAGACTGTTGTAGATGGATATCAGGTGATTCAGACATCTGCTTTATCATGATAGCACAGAAAAGGTTAATGGGAAGGATTTTTCTGTGCCAATAAAGCCATACTTGTCACATTAATCAGCTCACAGGAAGGCTGACTAATGGGAATGGAGCACTTCTACATTCATGAGGAAAATCAGGAATCCTCCATTCCAGCACTACAACCTTCTATTCAGCTTTTTGTGTGGGAGAGAAGTGTATATTCATCATGACATCACCGATGCCATGACAGAGATTTTTTTTCACGATATGAGAGCCACATAACAGCAGTGATGTCTCTCTATGTTATGATTAAATTCTTGTCTTGAGCGCAACAAGAAAACAGTCCTTCAAAAGACACTCTAGAGGAATAAAAAGGAAGGGGGGGGGGGTTTCTCACCAAGACTCCTTGGTAGTCTGTGACCTCCGTTGGCTGCTGAATTTCCCTCCTCCTCATCTGAGACAAAACAATAAACAAATACAACATTTGACTTATGTAAACATGGCAACTGTTTTGTGAATGTTTTGTTTTCGGCATGTGACATACAGTATATTTTATTCTAAGGCCTTCTAAGCGCCCTCTGCATGTACACAGATAAAAAAAATGAGTTCAGGTCCTTGCATGTGGGTGTGTAAATGTGAGCGTGCACAAGAAGATAGAAAGAGAGAGGGAGAGACAAAGAGGGTGTGGGGGTAGTAAATGTCACATGTGAGCATGCAGGCAGAGAGAGAAAAAAGGAGAGCTAGTTTAAATAAGTGCACTCTTATAATTCAAACTTAATTGCATGTATGTTTTGCATGCATGTGTTCCTCAGATCGGCTGCTTTTTTCTGCGTTTGTTTGCTTGACTTGCTTTTATTGCTCGAAATGTTTACTGGTCACAATTAGGGTAGAAAAGTAAAGACTTACTGTTGTTATGTTAGATTTCAGTTCATCTTTGCTTTGCTCACACACATAGTACAACATGCACAGCAGACAGCATGCACAATTCTTGATTACAATTCTCTGCCAGTTATAAAGTTATAAAGCTTGATTTATTGGGCTGTTGTTGAGTGAAAACAGCACATGTCTAAACCTACATTTTAAAGAACTAAGAAAATGTCTTGTCTTATGTGAAAACAGCAATATGTATGGGGCTGCAAACAACAGTCATTTTGATTAATGATTAATCCATCAATTATGTTCTCAAATTAGTCATTTGGGCTATGAAATGGTTAAAAATTTTGATCACTGTTTCCAACAGACAATCTAAAATGACTTGTTTTGCCCCGACCAACAGTCCACAACCCAAAGATATTGAGTTTACTAAAGAAACTAAAAAATATTCACATTTCAGATGTTGGAACCAGAGAATTTCAGCATTTTTTTTCTTAAAAAATTACTCAAAACGATTAATTGATTATCAAAATAATTGGAGATTAATTTTCTGTCTATCGACTGATTGTTGCAGCTCAAAATATGTAATCTTTCAACTGAGTTAAAACATGAAAATTGCCTCAGTTGAAGTTCACTGTAATGCACAATATACATCAAAACCAAAAAACTGTGTTTTCATGAAATTGTTGTTTACATATTTGATGCTTTCTGCCTTCATATTTGAAAATAACCACATTCTAAACAATCAGGAAATATTTCTAAAAAAAATTCATTAGTGAAGTTTTGATCTTAGAATATACAGAAAATGTGGATCCCATACAGACTGTAATCAGCCTTCCAAACTACATGATTGGTTTTAGGCATAAAATTACAAGTCATTTAGTGTTGATTTAGTTGGTTACATTTAGTGATAAAACTGAATATTGTTATAATCATGTTAAGATTAAAGATAGTTTGGGTTGAATGTTCAGATTAGTTAGTGTTGCGTATGTATGAACGGTAATATTTGAATGCTCTGTTCTTTACCTACGGAGTCAGAGAGCAGCAGCAGCTGAAGGTCCTCTATGGAGGAGATGGGGCTGTTTCTAACCAGCTCCACCAGGGCTGCAGGCAGAGGGTCCTCCTGAAACACACACATATACACACACAGAAGTATATATGAATGAACGTATGAGATTTAATAAATAAGGGCAGATATATCAGTGTGGAACGTCTTGGAACATGGATGATTATGGTAAAAAACACCCTGTGATAACTTCATATATGCAACAGTAATTTAGGCTCTTTTATATGTTGTTAATAGTTTTTGGACAACAAAAACTATTTTCTAGTATGCAGGCGTAAACACGATAGATTGTGGCTCCATAGGCGATACTTGAATTCATTTTTGTTTCTTTTGGTCATATCCTTTAACAACATGCATTTGACCTAATATTATCATACCACCACAGCAAAAGCAAAGCAACAGCACTACACTGTGATCCTATGGACTGACTGTGGGTTTAACCCCCCTGGTCATTAATGGGCAAGAGAGTTGGGAGGGGGTGAGTATTAACCAAAGCAGACACACAATGGTCACTAAGAGCAGGGTGAATGACTATTGGCGTTGTGTCTTCTCATCTGCTAACATTTAGGGGTCAAAGGAGCCAGGAAGGAGTCAGGAAGTGGGGGAAGGAGTGATATAGAGAGGAGGAGAGAAGGCATCTGAAAAAAGAGGGATAATAGATAGAATAAAAGACGGGTTAAAATGGACAAGGATCAGACATGGGTCGAGACACTTCCTCACATTGGTTTAAATGGTGTGGATGTGCTTCATTTGCTTTTGTGTCTCATATGCAACCAGTGAAAATGATCTCGAAAGAGCTAATGTGGTCTAGCTAGTGCAACAGTAAACAAAATCGAGTAATAAACATACATCAGCATTATATGAACGCACCATAAATAGAAACTAGAAGCTAATGTGGTCTGGCTAGTGCAACAGTAAGCAAAATCGAGTAATAAACATACATCAGCATTATATGAACGCATCATAAATAGAAACTGCTACACGTCTTTCAAATAACTTTTTAATGAAATGTTGCACATTTAACTTTAAAAAAATACAGATTCATTTTATAGTGTCCACTAAGTCCAGTTAGGTAAAAAAAAAAAAAAAAAAAAACTTTTAAAGATTTCATTCAGGTTATGGAGAACATAATAAATCCCTGTGGGAAGCATGTTTCAGCCAAAGGAAGCAGCCATCCATGCATGAGCATGTATTCTCACCCTGCCCATACTGTATGCCATTGATTGTCCCCTATTGTTGGCTGGCTTTTCAGAGAGTCAAATAATACAGCAGGGAAATGCCTGCTGTATTACACTTACATCTCTGTTGCAGAGCTGCAGATGCCCCTGAGGAGTCATCATGATTATTTCCTCTCTTTGCCAACGGAGCAAACCTGCCCACTTGGCTAATTGTGTCTGATGTTAATTATAGGATGTGTGCCTTTGTTCACAGTGGTGCCTGCTGTCATGACGATTTGTGTCTAAGCAGGAAATATTAAATAAACACTTTTGGTCTGATAAACAAAACGGATGTGAGCAGATTCAGACTGTGCAGACTGAATATGTAAACACTTATTGATAACGTGCAACTATGAGGGTTAAGGATTCATATATGTTCAATATATCAATGTACTAAAATAAAAGAGTGGAATTTCATTGAGAAAAAAGTGTGTCCTGTACTCAAGAACTATACTCAAAGGATCATAAATGGGAGGGATATTGTTAAGTCTTATGTCCAATGTCATTCTTCCCTTGAAGAAGTGAAGCACTCCCTTGGATTTATAAAGAGATGGTAAATTGCCCGTAAAATGGTAAATGGCAAAAGGTTAAGTCAGTGAGTCTAATGCTAATATTCCCCTCAGTGGGAGTCTGAGTAAACTGTATCTCAACATCCAGCTGAGCTGCATCTGGAGCAGTTAGCCTGTTTCAAATAATGGGCTTCTGCTGATGAAGCAGGGACAGCTGTTACATTAGACATTATCATGCTACAGCAATACATACAGTTGGGATTTTTTCAGTACCACGTCTTACAAACTGCATTGTAAAACTGAACTGCCCCCACAAGTGCAGTGACGTACACTGACTTCCATCCTCTCACATCATGAGAACGTACAGCGTCTGTTATACTTTTTCACATGACCCAAAAACCCAAATTTTGGCATATTCCAGTGCTTAGCCCAATTTACGTATCACCTGAAGCAAGCTCCCATCCCCTGAGGGTCTGTTGGACATATTGAGGAATGCCAGGTACAGGCTGCAGTGGGCAGGGGAGGAGAGGGAACATCTAATCGTACATAATTAGGGGGTCAGGTTTGCTGCCGGCACAGAAGCAGCAGCCACAGCACACGTGTGAAGTTTCACGTTTAGTCACTGAAACTATGCCTACACGTGCACAATACTGGAATGCGTGAATAAATGTGACTTTAATTAATTCCTTTTTCAAAATTTACGTCTAAGTTGGAAAGGCGCCTGATGCGATAAAGGATAATGATGAGTTTGTGTTAGCTAAAAGTAAATGTCTGAGACCTCTTTGGTGGTCTCTAGTTGAATGTATATTTTCATTATAAGTGGCACTTTGTATATTAGCAGACTGGCTGTGAGTTAAAACCTTTTATGATAATGTTCTTTTTTATACAAAGCATGACTGAACCTCGTATACAGGCTCCATGATTTCACAGCTGCTATACTATAACTTTAAAATTAGACATGGGGAAATTCCTGGTTGTATACCTCAAAGCCTCTGTAACTTTCTCCCTCTAAAACACTTGGCCTGTCAAATTTGAGTTTTCTTTTACATGTGGTGCCTACAGAAGCCATAAAATGAAAAGAGGGGTTTATGACAGGAATTTAAAGTCATCCATCATAGCTGTGTTTCACTCAAAATCTACCTTCATGTGAAGTAGCCATGCTGACGGTACGTATACTGCAGTGTATAGGTTCAGTGAATGAAAGGTGGAATGAAACTATTCTGATGTTTGACGATTCAGAAGCAGAAGTATTAAGCTAATAGTTCACCTCCTGTGTTTATTTTTCCCTCTTCTTTTTTTAAATTATTTTTACCTAAATTGACAGTTAATAGTTTCAATCCTGAGAGCAAACCATGGCACCCTTTCTCACTGGATGAAAAAACAAAGGCAAACCCACAGTTGGGGCCTCTTTTTTTGACTTGTTTAAATGTCCACTTCCCATGACTGACTTGTGTGTGTTGACACTAGTGACTCATTATGGAGATGAATGACCAGGGTCAGAAATACATATAAAGTCTGAATGAAGGCAGAAATACTGATAAAATCTGATTCGATGTGCATCTGAACCTACTTCTATAGAATTCATATCTACAGCGATCAGCAAGAGGCAAAGATTTTTTTTTTTTCTAAAATGAACATAATGTCAGTTATTGTCAAGCCTCACTTGACCTAGATAGGACCCTCAGTTAAGTTTTGTCTTCCTGTTTGACCTCAGCAGACAGTCAGACTCTGTCCATCTGTCCTGCATCCATAATTCATCAGTAGCCTACTGCTCATTCATTTTTACAATATTTAAAATACATTTTATTCAGACATACACTATGTATTTTAACCTAAAATAAAGCAGAGCAGTAGAGCATGCATGTCTACAGGGCAGTATCTCTATTTTCAGCTGAAAATGTAAAGGGCTTCTGCCTACTTGTCTTCATTCAAGGTCAGTACTGCAAAAATAATGTGTTTTTCAGACATTAACACACACTGCCAGTGTGGTCTCTCCTGGTCATCTACTGTAACAAACATGGCCTCTACGGCACGATGTTACTGTATGATGTTGCTTGCTGAGTGATTTATAGTCGCGCTCAACATCTGGAACAGCATCCATGAATGCACCACTAAACCACGTGGAGCATCCAGCTGCAAAAGGAGCCTATCATGCAGGCAAGCCTCTGTTTCCTGGCTCATCACCCACAGAGGACGACCTCTGTATGTGTCTGCCCCTGGGCATCCATTCATAACGCCAGTTAATGGGAGGAATAACAGTTATTTTCTGCGAGGATCCCACCCCTCTCAGAAGCAATAAGAGGAAAAATGGCTTTTATGATGAGACTAGAATGAAGCAGGTGCACTAATTCCAAAGTTATAAATCATCACCTGGATTATAAAGATTAATGTTTTAAGTAATTATTATGAAATGGCTGCAGCAATAATTTAAATATGACTTCATATTAAGTTTATATTGGCATTATGGGTATTTTTTCATCCTGTCAGAGCTCGTGTCAGTTTCTCAATGAAACTAAACTGAGGTTAAAACTTTTGCTATGATTATATATAGCTTAATAATAATTTACCCTTTACTTTGGGCTACTGTATAGTAAAAGTGAAGCACCTCTAAAAGTTTGTCCAACTGTGATTGATGCTAACTCACCTCGGCTACGCCAAACCGCAGACACGCCGCCAGCAACGCGAGCAGCAGCTGTACCCACGAGCTCATCTTGCTGCCCAGCCTCGAGCCTCTTCGACGGACCGGGCATTTATGGAAGCGCGAGAGTCCCTCTCTCCTCAGCACTGCGCGCGTGGGGACAGCGGCTCGCCCTGAGGAACTGCGCGCGCGTAGACGGCCTGTCCACACTGTTGTCTCTCCAGGAGAGATATCCGAAGAAGAAGAAGATCGTGGTCGTTCAGCGGTGGCAACCAACTTTTAAGTCCCCCTTGTTTAAAAAAAAAGAAAAAGAAAAAAGCTCCAACGTGCTGGATAACAAAAAACTTCCAAGTTTTAACTCAGCTGCTTTTTCTTCAGTCGTCTCTATTGAGCGCACAAATTGCGTTTTAAAGCTCAAATTGAGTGCGGTGGGTGTTTGAGGAGCGCTAAACTTAATAAACACTTAACGATATTAAAGGTCCAAACACCACAACAAAAAACTATCCAACTGGAGTCAGACTGTGAAAAAGTGATAAGAAGTAAAGTTATAATTATCCAAAGCAGACATTAAATTTTAAAAAAATCCATTTCTTCTTCTCTCTCTCCAGTAGTCCTCCTCAAGAGTCTCTTTTTCTTTAACCGTGATGCGTCTCAAAGTCCAGCTCACTGGCTGAACATCTGACATAAAGTCGTAGGTCAGGACGGTAGTTTGCGGTCCTCTTCTTCCAAGGAGTCTTATCAATAAGAAAAGCGCTGTGTGGCTCGGTGCGCCTCAGCCCTGGACCGGCCTGATTACGCAGCGGTGGTGGTGGTGGCGGTGGTGAGGGGAAGAGCAGATTTCCAAGAGTCTGCTGCGGGTCTGCTCAACAGTATCTCTCTCCCGCCCCCTGCCTGAAGAATGGGTGATAATCTGCGTACAAAGACCCGACATAGTCCACAAACGACCGCCTCACAGCAGCCAGTCTGAGCAATATTTCCTCTGTCGAGAACCATTTATGCAGATATTCCTGAGGCTGTGCCAAGTCTTGTGGGTTTTTCTGTTGATCTGAATTTTGTTTTTGCTGCATGATCTGGTTTGCAACACGCAGCAAAGTCATCAGTATTATTAACTTTGTTTTTGTTTTTTAAAAAATCAACCTGGTGTTAGTTATGAGTGCACACAGGTACACACCCATTTTACACTTTCATTTTAAAGTTTTGAACAGGTGTCCACAGTAATCAACAGTTGCCAACTCCCAGTAAATGTCTCAAAAAGAATAACATTTATGAGCAGTGACTTTTCAACCTTTACATACTGTTCATATTCTGACCCTTCACAGTATGGAGCAGGTCATTTTTGACCTGGCTTAAGTGTCCCTTTATAATTACTCCCTATACCAAATTTTGAACCACAAATGTATTTTGCATCCATAAATATCTTATCAGTCATTAATAAATAGGTCATTAATCCTTCATTAATGTTTAAGAGAACAGATGGAGCGTTTTCTCTAGGTTTGACACTATTCATTTAGAGAAAATACATTTACAATTACACTATATTATGATTTCATGTTATCTAAAACAAGAGAACATCAGTCATATTTATTCTATTAATTTACTGAAAGTGAGGGATATAGCAGCATTTGAATGGTAGGTTTCATTATAACCATTAAAACCATCAATCAACACTGATCCAGAACACCCTCTATGTGCAAAAATGTACACCAGTTGCAGAAGAATACATTTTGAAATATTTCCATTTTTGTATATTCTGGGCCTCTTTAGGAAAAGTTATAAAATTTCAGGCTTGAAGAATGTCATTTAGGGTGTTTTTATCTTTTTAAATGTCAAAATGGGTCAACGTGACTCGAACAGTACGTGAGGGTTAAGACCGAAGTCAGGCTATGTTCTCACATTCACTTTCATTCAAGGAGTTTATGTTAAACAAAATATGCTTTAAGCAATGTCAACACTTATGAATAACCCATAACCCTAAATTCATCCTATTGCATAACAGGCCTTTATGCACCTACTATTGCTGGAGAGGTCACAGGGATAGTTGCCATGCCAACTGACTCCTCTTATTACCTCAGCATCACTGCTAGCTAGGCTATCAGGAAAGAAAAGATGTTTCTAAATATCACAGGAGTTATTTTCAGAGTCCTGACCTTTGACGGTCACTCATGTTTAGGGAACATTTTTGAACAATGGCCGACGGTGACTCTGCAATGTCGAAACTCAGCCGACCCAGGCCCAAAAATAGTATATCAGCCAGCCAACCTTGTGGACTTTATATTACTTAGAATAATACGTGACAGGCGCAAAAGAGAGAGAAAGTTTAAACCATGGAGAATACATCTTAAAGATGAAGTTCATAAAATAACAAAACTCCTCTCAGTTCTTCCATAGTTTCTGAATGAAGACATTTTATAATAGATGCTTGCAGTTTCTTAACCACTGTATGTAGTAAAGTCTTTTCTTCCAGTTCAGTCACGGCTCACTGAATAATAGGATGCCATTGTTTTTCTAACAAGAGCCAATGGAGGAAACAGCATGAGCTATGGAGCTATATTTACACTGCATTTCATATTCACACGTTTGGCCAAGGCCACTGGCAGCACGGGGTAACAATTGTGACTTAAGATACCAGTGCAATGCAACACAAATTGCATGTCAAACCTTTTTGTGTATAAATGTTTAAAAAAAAAAGTTACATATGATGCCATTTCTTTAACAACTTTAAAGTAATTTAAGCACGCCTCATCTTTGATATTCTTACTTGTAAATATTTTTAAATTATACTGCATATGGTTTTTTCAAAGGGAATGAATAAGTCTGTAGATATGACTGGGACAAGTAAAATGTCTTGAATGGTGCATGATTCAAGAAAAGACAACAAGTAAATAAATGTGAGTATGTTTTTTCCTCTTTCCTACTCTGAAAGTGTTGCCAATTTTATACAAGTCAAAACATATTTTATTTTATGCTCAGGTTGTGGCTCCCAAAACATGTGTGAGTGTGTGGTGTGTTTAGTTTCCAAGGAGAAAGGGGAAAAGGAGGAGGAGAAGGAAGAGGAGGATGAGGAGGGGGGGAGCAGGTTCTTGACTAGAGGTAGGGATTTTCCCACCAGGACCTGCATTCATATCAAACTATAGCAGACTTTCTCACTCTTTCACACACACACACACACACACACACACACACTCAGTCACACCTGTGACTGTAACATCTTACCACAATCCCACAGAAAGAAGGCCATCCATCATTATATACACAGGTGACAACTTAATAAGAAGAATACTGTCTGTGCACCCATAGCTAAAGTTCAATAGTGTGTGTGTGTGTGTGTGTGTGTGTGTGTGCATGTGTGTGTGTGTGTGTGTGTGTGTGTGTGTGTGTGTGTGTGTGTGTGTGTGTGTGTGTGTGTGTGTGTGTGTGTGTGTGTGCAAAAACACACATTTCATCCTGGTATATGTATGCTAGGGGTGTGCCCGAATACAATTATGTTATTTGGCAAAGCACAAATAGTGGGGGGGGTTTTTAACAAATATTTGTTTAGTACAAATATTTTAAAAAGCATTTGTTTTCGGAAAGAAAAAAAAAACATGTTAAATACCAGCGCACAGGTTGGTTACATCACTATCTCAGTCTCTCTCCTCTGCTCCGCTGTTACATCTATCAGCAAGTCTCAACAAGGGGAGTCACATCCACCTGCTACATGACGCACATTTCCTAATTTGGACATCAGTCCTGGAGTTGAGGGTGTTCCCCAGAGATAAAGCTGAACTACTGACACACACAAAGTGCTCCCAAGGGACTCTCCGTAACCTGTTGTTCCCCTTCTCCTTTCCACAAAGTTAGGTTGTAAAAATTAGGTAATAAATGAAAAGTGCAAAGTAATAATCGCCTTCGAAGTTCTTCACTACACATTACATGGTGTTCTGTCTCTGTGTTATTGGTGTGTAAAAAGGTAAAGGTCTGTCTGCAATGAGGCGATGAGTAAAGTTTTAGGTCAGTAGTCAGCGCAGTCGTCTGTGAGCTGGAAGACTCCAGCTCGAGACCTGGTGTGGGGACCTCCTTCGTAAGGTAGTTTATTCATGAACACTTATTGTAACACTTTAATTTTCTAAAATTAAAAGCATAATGCAAACAAAAACAGGATTTTTAAGCCTCTCGCCACTTTTATTCAAATACAAATATAAACAAACAATTTTGCTGCCTCAACAAATACAGATACAAATAGAGATACTGGGCTCTCTGCACATCACTAATGTATACACACAGACACACACAACAACAACAACAACAACAACAACAACAGTAACTGTATAATGATTTTTAAGAAAATTACATTTTCATACAGTACATGATTGCAAAATGCACTCTTGCATGTGCGCACACACACACAAATGTTCACACAGAGACAAACAGACTCAATGAAAGCGCACACGAAAGGCTTGTTGTGTGTAACAAATCACACCCCTTCACATATTGGCTCATTCACACACACACACACACACACACACACACACACACACACACACACTGTCCCAAGCTGACAACCATTTCTACCATGAGCGGAGGACAGAGGGCCTTCTATGCTTAACAACTGAGTGAGAAATGACAGCACTCGCTCAAATATTTAAGAGCTTTTCAGAAGATCCGGAGAAGGTCGCGGCACCCTGAACTAATCTTCAATTGAACAATGATGGCATTTGATTTCATGCGTTTTTCCGTCGTCGGCTGAAAAGCTTCAGTGGTTAATTTGACGCAGTCATCGCATAGTTGAGTCCCCCCCACGGACAGCTTTTCTAGATGAAAAACATGAATCTACTGTATTTGTGTTGCACAAAGGACTCTGGGTTTGTGTATGTGCACGTGTGTGCTGGAGCCTGCATGTGTCTGTTTGTGTGTATAGGTGCACTTTTTTGCCGCTGTCACATGCATGGAAGCTTAATGGGAGTCAAGAGGGGAGACAATTGACCCTCGATTAGTCGTGGGGATAGACTCTCTCCAGCGCGTGTCTCTGAGATAATAGAGGATCATGTAGACCAAATGGACTAATGGGAAGTCATTAGTTGGCCCCTCGAGCCTCGAGTATGACCACTCACCCCGGCTCTCAGGTTTCCCAATCCCCGAAGGAGGAATGTGGCTGTATCAGATCAAAAGACAAAACAGGGGTGAATTAAGGTGCAGAGACCGGTAGTTGATTTATTCATATTCAGAAAACACACAGAAATAACTATGCAACATGCACTCCTTCTGGCCTTATTCATCCAATTAGCTCTCTTTGTATAGTTACATCCAATCATAAAATCCTAATAATGCAGCTTAGATGTGAGACTCTTGTAATTGATTCTAAATTAACATGATTATACAATAATATGCTCTTTCGTTATTGTGCCTCTAACCCAAGAGGAATGAGCTCAGTGTGGCTGCGACCTGTTTGACAGAGTCATGGCAGCACAAAGTCTTCATGTCTCAGCAAGGATCTGTCAACAGCAGCTAACGAATGAGTCTGAATGAGAGAGCGAGAGACTGACAGTGAAGAATTGTTGGAATGCGCTCTATTGAAACATGGACAGAGAGAGAGAGGAAGATATAGAAAAGGAAAGACAGAGAGACACATTGAATTACGCAAAGCGACAGAATAGATTGAAACCAAGAGAAAAAGCTGATGAAAGAATAGGGGTAGAAAGATATTGCACTACATGTCTGAGAGAAGAGAAAGAGCTCACCTACATTATGTTGAGGAGAAAACACAATCAGTCGGTTTCTCTCCCTTCAAACACTCAGAGTGCTTCTGGACCGGTGCCAACAGCAGACCCTCTGATGTTTCTAGCCCTGCTGTTGCAAGTGAGGCTAATTTACAGGCGTATCACTCTCACAGCTGATATGGACTCTTTTATTTCACATCCTCTCCTCTAATGCCAGTCTGTACTCTTTGTGCACTAGTTTGAGTTTATCGTCAGACATGTGACCCCACATAACTGTACCATTGTGTTCTAAGTGGTACAGTAAACATAGTTTGTGTCAAGTGCAAAGGGAACATCTAAACTTCTGCAACTCATTCCGCTATATACACGCATATGGAAAGTATCTTATCACATATATCACAGTCCTGTATTAGACCACTAAGCTTGTCAGTGCAGGGTCAGTGCCTCTTATAACAAAACTGATACAGTATCAATGTGACAATTTAGCCAAAGATTTAGCATTAGTCAGGAGATGTTTTCTGGTTTTACAGTTCAAAGAAAATAGCCAAGTCTTACCAGTTATGTAATATAAGGGAAAAGATATTGTGGTTATTGTGGAAAAGGAACCTGAATCCTGCATTGCACATTCATGAAAGCCCACACTATTATTTTTATTGTTGGCACATCACCTGTGCAAAGAATGCTTTATGTCAGGATTTTTTTTAAACAATTGGTATTATATTTCTTCCCCCCAGTGGCAAACATTGGTCTTAAATTTTACAGGCCATGCTAGCAGCTTTGTGAGACTGTATATAGCACAGTGGTGCCTTGAGCTAAATCCTAATGTCAGCCTGCTACTGTAACATGCTCACACTGACAATGCTAACAATGGCAGGCAAATTCAGTGTCATCTTTTAAATCTCTTCTTAAGACTCACTTTTATCGTATGGCTTTTTCTTAACTGATGGTAATTGTTGTACTATTTAATTTATTGTATTTTCTCTATATCTTTGTTTTGGATCTTATTTACTTGCATTATCTGGCTTTATTGTAAAGCACTTTGTAACTTTGTTTTTGAAAGGTACTATATAAATAAAGTTATTATTATTATGTTCACCTTCTGAGTTCAGCATGTTAGCCTGCTAACATTTGATAATTAGCATTAAACTCAAAGTACAGTTTGATGGGAATGTGACTCATTTTGCAAGTATTTGGAGTAAGTAATTTTAATTTTGACCTGATGATGACACTAGATGAAAAGTTAGGGGAACCACCAAAGTCTGAGAGATTCATCCTCATGGGACCATCCATGTCTGTACAAAATTTCATGGCAATCCACCAAACAGATAGCGTAGACTGACATTGCCATGCCTAGCCATGCCGCTAGCATGGCTAAAAATGGATGTAGAAAAGATAGATTGTCATCAATCAAAAGAGACAACTTGCGATTGTTATCTTGTATCTTGTCTTCTATATCTGCTTCAAATGTATTTCTTCACAAACTGGCCCAAAAAACAATTCACTATGTGTGAATAGTTGTTTCCAAATTTGCAGGCTATTATGTCTGTGGGATGAGCATGCTGCTGACAATGACATTTTGAAGACACTAACAGATCCAGTGAGGATGGACCACACCACGCTGCAGAGTATAAACACCTCCGTGAGGAATGCCTGGTTTTGTTCAGCTCTAAGAGGCTGTACACAGTAGCATTCCTCCGCCATCCTCCCCTCCCTATCCTGGTTCACAGGGACTTCCCTGCTCTCTACTGTACTGAAACTATTCTAATGAATACTATGTAGGCCTTGTATACTGTAAACTGCTGTATAATTAGTATCGCTGTGCAAAGGGCACTAATGAATTATCTCTCTTTTTTATAAGCTGGACTCACTCTCTCATTTATTCTCACTCTGACAACTTCTACTCTCATAAAAAATCAAGTATTATAGTAATGAATACTGGAGTAGGATTTACAATATCATTCAAGTGTACACAAGTCTGAGCATTTGTTCTCAAACATGTTAGCTAGCTACTAGCTAGCTCGTGTGACTATATTTACATACTTAAGATATTTATCAATGCGTTAAAATCTTAAGTTACTTAAATTTTGACTTAATTTTTCTCATAGGCAATATAACATGATTCACAGTTCATGACTACTTCTACAACTTGGATCGGCATCAAAGTCTCTCAGTTAAATCATCAGTCCCAACGATTAACAACTGCGTTTGAAAATATGTGGTTCTTTGATAAAAAGTCAAAGGTACAAGTTGCTGTACATAAAAATTTGGGGGAAGAAGTATTATTATAGTAATGAATACATCAAGGATACATTTTGGCAAAAAAAAACATCCAATCACTGAGCCTAAAATTCTGTCATGTGCACCAGTAACGAGGGGCAGAAGCCAAAGATTAAACCATTGATTTTTTTTAATGGATTTTACAATCTACAGCATAAATCAGTACACTTATCATTTCTGGGTCACTGTTGCGTGAGTTTGGACATTGTAGCACAGTGTTTTATTAACTAAGAAGCATTTTGATTTCACTACCACTCTGACTGACTCCATCCCCATAGCTACAGCAACCAAGGCTCATGGGTAATGCAGTTTTTTGAGTTTTTTTATACCTTTCTTTTTTCAGGGAAATTTCACTGAGAGGATGCCTCTTTGGCCGGAACACCCTGATCATATTCACACAGTTACATACATTCACACCGAAAAGCTGCTCCACAGTCTAATCTGCCAGCCACTGAGCAGCTCCACTGCAGTTGGGGTTAAGGGCCTTGCCCAAAGGTAAAGGCTAACAAGCAAACATGGATGTAAACAATGTATTATTTTAAATATAATAAAAATCAGCTTCACAAATATTTCATGAGGAGGGAAATGCATTCAACACATTTGTTTGGCCTCAAGGACAGACATAATGCATTT
Source organism: Thunnus albacares (assembly GCF_914725855.1). Lineage (NCBI taxonomy): Eukaryota > Metazoa > Chordata > Actinopteri > Scombriformes > Scombridae > Thunnus > Thunnus albacares. The sequence goes on along the minus strand of NC_058122.1, from coordinate 8,997,872 downwards.
TGATTGAGTTCCATCCCATAGGTACAGACACCTGGTACACAAGAAAATAAAGATATCTAGTCAAAAAAGAGAACTGAAATGTATTGTATGTTATTTAATTTTACTTAATCATCATAGTGTATCTGTATTTAGTGATTTGTATCTAATCTGAGTTTAGTTCATTATTTATTATACGGTATTTAATTGAATTTTGCATCAAAATGGAAAAAACATGGTGTATTCTACGCTACACAGCTGGGTCAACACGTCAGTCTCACAGAGCAACGACAGTTTAAAGAGAGAAGATGAGAGAGTCAAGCATGTGAGACAGACAAGAGGGCTCCCGAGATTCTTCACATAACAGAAATAGAAAGGGAAGTTGAATCAGAGAGGGAGGAGGGGGAACAGGATTACAGGTGTATTTGTAACGGTCAATCTAAAAATGAATACATGAACTCTGTCTCTCTCTCCGTTTTAACTGCAAAGTGGCTGAGCCTCCTCCCAGTCATTCCTGTTTACAAGGTTGCTTCCTGATGACTTTGTGCTGAGTGTGTCATGGTCCGTCATCTGGTATTCCTCTCAGAAATCAGGATGTATGTATGCTGAATGTGTGCGACTTTATTTATTGTTCCTGTCCTTATAAATCAGTCCACACAATCTTTTAATGTACATTTCAGGTACATTTCCATTTACTTCCCTCTGATTTAGGATCCTATCAAGCAGTCATCTAGTGATGAGTCCACTTTTCTAAACGCAGCTGTCAGCTATCCTGTCTGTACATTACACATGTTGACATCCTGGTACAGAGGACATGACATTGTTCTCTGACTTTCTGAGATGACAAATCTGAAATAGTTGACTTAGTGGTCATAACCTGGCCCATGGGGCCGTGACAAAAATGGGAAATTGGCACGCAAATGCCAGCACAATTAAAGTTTTTATTTTGATAAAGGATATAGACTAATCTAAGGAAATTAACTAGTGAGATGTGTTAGTCACTTGCATTAGTAATGTGAAAGTGCGTGTGCGCGAAAACCTGAATGTGACGTGTTGTGAAGTGTGGAAATAAAGCTACGAAGCCAAACAAAACCCAAAAGAGGTTTGTACCTATATACGCAAATGAAGACTAAAGCAATGTTGTATTGAATAAACAATAAGTCCAGGGATCAACAGAGCAAAAGTACTAAGTAAAAAAAAAAAAAAAACACATGCAACAATATATCTGCTATGACATTAGTTATTCAAGATCATACAGTCAATTTGACACCCATCTTGACACTTATAGTCACACAATAAGTCAGTATTAATTCAGCAGGAGGGTCAGGGAGTAATGCTCTTTTTCAGTAACTATCACCTGCAAGCACCTTAGTGTGCCATTATGACTCTGTGTTAGGTCCATTAAGTGGAGAATGAAGACCCTAAAAATCCACTGAAAAAGACATATATGCCAGGTCAGGGGGAAATTAATGTGACACACCCTGGTTTGACACCTTTGTAATTTGGTAGCGTTTGTCTTTGTTGCTTTGCCATGCAGCTGCTCACCGAACTTTGAAAATCCTTAGAGTGCCATAAATTACACAGATGTCAAGTCCTCCACACAGATTCTTGGAAGGCTTTTATACGGAGAGAGTGTGCACACCTGTATTCACAGCCACACATACTGTATAATGTACTGCACAAACATGCATGTGTACTCATACAGTACACACCCATATACTGTACATGCACAGACACACACACACATACAGACACTCAACCGTCAGTGCATCTGTTCCACACACACACACACAAACACACACACACAGACTCTACACTTTGTCCTTCTGTACAGTATCTCACACATGCTTAGTAGGAAGTTTTAATACGTCGGTTGAGCCGAAGACCCTGTAATCAAAGTGAACAATCAGACAGGTTCAGACAGCACCGACGTTGTGCAGAGGGAACACGGAGCGAATACCAAACTGCATCCGAAAATGCCTTAAATATCTCTGCCGTACCTGCTTATTACATTATGGAGGTAATTACTTATCAGATGGATTTGCGGACGGCAGGGGAGAGAAGAGAAAGAAAAGAGCAAACAAAGTTGGCACTTTCTATCGAGGTGGTGATGGTAGAAAAACGGGTACTCGAGGCAAGCAAAGAGACAGAGAGAAAAGAAGACATCTTCTCACATTACACGTTTATATATGAAAATGTTACTTAGACCACAATTGTAAAGCTAAAGCTGTCATTTTTTCACAGGACCAGGACAGTAGTGAGATTTTGATGATGAGATTTCAGTCAGAACTAACTGGTGCAATGAAAAACAAAGGGAAAATAGGCTGTTGTAAGTATCCAATATATGGGGACAGGTTCAGTGATCAGGGCACAGGTAGGTACGGAGGGAAGGGGGAGGAGGAAGCTTGTTGAATAAAAGGACATAATGGTTTAACAGGGGAGGGGAGGAAATGAGAGGAGTGGTGCTAAATGAGAGGGTGAGAGCCAGGCGTTAGTTGTTAAAGAGGTAGGGAGAGTGGAAACGGGGAAATCCAGGCTTTACCTCCCAGAAGACAGGGGCGGGGGCGAAGAGGGGGGGTTGCGAGAGGGAGGTATAGGCAAGAAGAACTGCCACTGACTCTCGACTGCTGATGAGGGTCGTTGAGTACAAAACGGCTTGGCGTCTGCTGTAGCAGTGATTTCCATCCCCTCCTACTCCAGATACAATGAAAATTGTGTCTGAAAACAATGCCATCTGCAGAGACAGAGTGGGAAGAAACTTTGGAGTGGCCCAGTTCAGCTGCATGGCAGCCAGGGAACTGTGTCAAGGATGTGATGTCTGGACAACTACAACAGACCAGACTTTATGTGTGCAAGGCCTTGTTTCTTGGTAAGGGCCACTCTGTGCCTGACTGTGTTTTCTTTGTAACAAAGTAAATAACAATCAATAAATCCGCGTTCCTTTTTTTTTTTCATCTTGAGCCACACAGTGACACTGGATGTCACCCTGTGTTTTCAAATCATTTTGGGGAGGGGGCATTTTATACCTTTACTAGATAGTAGATAGTAGAGAGCTGACAGGAAACAAGAGAGGAAGGCTGTCAGGGATGTTGCAGTTCATGGTTGGCATCTTAACCCCTGGGCTTTCAGGCCATAAAGGCATCAGTATGCCTCAACCGAAGTGCTTGTCAGACAGTAAAACAGCATCTGAAATGCTCTTCCCTCACACCTTTACGACATCAGACAATTCTGCATCTGACAATTTCTGTAATTGTTTGATGCAGGGTTTGAACTTCTTTCTCAAGCTCTCTTTTTCCATTCTTCACACAACTTCTGTCACTTTTTGTGAGTGAATGCCTTCAAGGAAAGACTGTCTGAAAAGTGTATGCCCCCACCCTAAATGTCTGACCCCTCACTATGACCGCCAGCTTTTAACCTAAACTTTGTGTTTTATCAATTTAGAACAGTTATTAATACTTTTGCCTTCAGACGTGGTCAACACAATAAGTCGTATTGTGTTCCTTTCGAGTATACCCCCCACGTTAAGACCCAAAGCTGAGGTCTTCCACTCTTTGAAAATAGTGGCCTTGGACACTCTTCTGATGCTAAGCTAAGCTAACCAGCTGCTGGCTGTAGCCTTATATTTAACATACAAATTTGAGATCTATTGCTTAACTTAGTTAGCTTAGCATCAAGACGTGAAACTAGCTTGGAAATTAGTCATTCTCAACACTCCTAAGATGGGTTTTGAAACCACTTTGGTCACCAATGAACAGACTTACGGTAAGGCAGCTCAATCACAATGATGCTACACTGACGTATAACCGGAAATCTCTCTTACCCGGCCTTCTTCCTGGACTCCACATGGCTTCAACAGCAGCTGCTCTACCTCTCTCTCTCTCTCTCTTTCTCTGTTTAATTCCCCTCCTCATCCTGCCTCTCCTCTCGCTCTTCTTCCTCTTCCCTCCTCTGGGTTTGTTTGTTCTCCCTCAGCTCCCAGGTGTTTTCCTGCATGGCTTCATGGCCGCTTAAGCTCCTCTTCCGTTCTGACTCAGGTACAGAACCGATGGCTTCCACTGGCCACAATACACACCACACTTATCAATATACACACCTACGGTTACACTGTGCACATATGATAATCAAATCAATACACAGACATACAGTAAATCATACTCCCACACGCAACAAAGAGATACACACATACCAACACATGATACATTCACACACACACATAGTACGTCACACACTCATGCACACACACGCCGCCTTATTCCAGCTCCCTCACTCTTTCTCCCTCATCCAACAATAACACAACAAACCTTGCTTCCTGTGCGTGGGGGAACAATAGTAGGATAGCTTTGATGGCCAGAGGTAGTTTGTTGTAGATAGTCCCTTATCAGCTCCAACATCACCAGATCAGCTATAGATCCTGGCAGTATGGAACAGCTTTATCCTTGGCCAGTGTCAGGATGTCAGGCTGTATGGACATGCAATTAAACTGCATTAACAGACAGCACGGAAATACAGCTTGTTTTTGCAAGTGATCCCTTATCAGCATTGGGTGATTTTACGAGTGTTTGAGTATTGTTATGAATATCTTAGTTGGTTATAGTGATTTTACAGAAAGTTAACAACCCATTCTGTACTAAACACTGACTGTACAGTCATAGAATCATTAGACGGTGCTACTGTTTAGTTTTATTCTATACTTTAAACTTTTATCATGTTTTTTTTTCTTGTCGTTTACAGTTATCTTTATTATCTGTTTGTAGCAGCACATAGCTGCAAACAGCATCAGATTTCTTGTGTGAGGTACCAGAATCTCTTTTACTTTGTTCATTTTAAACATTATCAATTGCCAGTGTTGACCTACAGTTTACATTAACAATTCTTCCAGGAAACAACCAACCTGGCTTTGTATTGATGCTACCAATTATGTACTGGTGAACTAAACTACTTTACGTCCCCCTATTTAGCATTCATAAGCTGTATATAAATAGGTAATAAATGGTTTATAACACCCTATAATATAGTTTTAAGCAGATATAAGTGTTTATTCATATATTTGTCTACAACTACTGTATAACTCCTGCTGTGTGGAGGCTGCTGTATTAACAGGTAATAAATGACAGTAAATTAAAACAGTTCCAATTATATAAAATATGCCTTCATAAGAAACGTTATTAATGATGGCAAATACTGTACATTAATACATACCTAGAAAATATCTTTATGTCTGCTAATAACTGCATTATAGTGTGTTATATATTATCTATTAAATATGTTCTGCTTATAAATCATTAAAGCTGCAATAATCACTATTTTTGACCAACAGAGAATTAGTACCCACTCTCCTCAACTCTATGAACTTTACTTTGCACAACTTTACTATGCAGCCACAGCAGGCAGCTGTTTTCAGGGGTTCTGATAAATTCACTGTACACTACGTGCAAACAGCTAACAGACAGTGAGCACCTAGCTGGTGAACATAGTTGAGCATTTAGCAGATAAAGAGCCAAATATTATTTCTCCAGAGTTGATAGAGAATAAATATGGGGCAAAAATTTGCTGCATGGCCAGAAACATGACTCCAAATGAATAGTGTTTGCTGGATTGGTAATTAGTGAATAGTTCTCAAAAAACCCAGTTATGCTGCTTTCAAGGATTTGTTCTCCTTTTTGAATTTGTAAACCACGTATTGTTTTACAACTTAAACAATACGTGGTTCATCATGTCAACAGGCTTGGTTTAGGTCATTTTGTAACCTCCTCAACTCTGGACTCAACTGCGGTTTCATCATTACAAACACATGTTGCAACAAGCAAATGCAACACAATCTTAAACAGTATCTCAGAGTTTCCAAAACTGTAAAGCTTGTCAGGATGAATTTTGGGCAAATGTGTATAAAATGAAGCACAAGACACTAGAATCTAGAATATTTCCAGTTCATGTAAAGATGCATAGAGCATGGTATCTTGAGTTTAAATATTTTATACAGTAAGCACTTTACAGCTGTAATAACATTTGGACTTCACAGTCACATGCAGAAATAATAAAAATACACCAACATTTGTGCACACAGCAGCACATAAAGCACACAAACTCAGTGACCAATCACTCACACACACACACACACACACACACACACACACACACATACACACACAGTCCTTCTCTTATTTCTCTCCTCTGTTGTCTCACTCTCTCCATGTGTATCAATACTGCCATTGATTCAATAAGCCACAGGCGTTACCAGGGTCAGAGCTGTGTTGGGATATCAGTTGCCCCTGGCAACATCTCCATTGGTCCGCCCCCACATCCTACACGCAGCCCCTGTCCCTTTTGTCCATGCACTGCACTGTGTACCCAATGATGCACCCTGTGTTTTTGTGTGTCTGTCTGTGCATCACTATGGAGCTCTGGCTCACAGCAGCTGTGTACGGCTGTTTAATGTGTGTCTCTGTACGACTGCGTGTGTGTCCTGCGTGGGAGAAAGGAGGCGATGAGTCATAGCACACATACCACCAGGACACAACAGCACCCCCTGTTGCTGGGGCAGGGGAAGCCCCGGCGGTGTGGGTGTATTGTCTGGAAGAACAGAGCTGACCGTGACATCATAGGACGTTTCTCTCCTACACCAGTCAGTCGAGAAGGTCGGGGAGGAGGGGAGAGGGCAACAGGTGGAGGCAGTGGTTCTTTTCTTTTGGACAATTTTCCTTTTCTTTCTCTCTTTGTGTAAGCAAGCATGGACAACTACTGGCAAGGACTCACCGTTCACTCATTCCTGAGTTGTGATAATACTTTGATAACTGCAGCTATCATCAGCTATTAACTTTTTTGAATGAACTTCACTGTTAAAAGTCTCCTTTTTCCCTGTGGGATTTAGCAAGAGCATTGATTGAGCTGTGATGCCAAAGGAAGAAAACTCCTACTGTTGGATTTTCCAACACAACTACTGTGTGTGTGTGTGTGTGTGAGAGAGAGAGAGAGAGAGAGAGAGAGAGAGAGAGAGAGAGAGAGCGCTTGTATGCTCTTATGTTGCTATGACACAATGTTGACATATGTGTGAGATCATATTCATTGTTCGATGAAATAATGTCTTACCAGCCATCTGCTCTCCTCTATAATGTAGTTGCATCAGGCACTGATGATATCATCTTTGATAATGCATTATCACAGTAATAAAGCAGCAACTACCAAGCTTGTGACTGGAACCAATGTAGAAGTACCTTAAAGTGCAATGCCACTGATGGCCACCAGATGCTGGCTCCAAATTGGCTCAAATTGACTCAAAAGCTTCACACTTCCCTCTGAGTCGATAATATGTTTAACAAGTCATTATGGTCTCAATCATTAAATTTGTGTGCTGTTGGTCATTTAGGAAATTATTGTTCCGTTAATAAGATTTGAAGAATTATAGTAGCTTTGATGTCTGCTGTGTGGGCGTTGATTGACAGTTTGCTCCCCTGCTGCTCTTTCCAGTCCTGGGATACACTGTGTCAGACTATTGTCACAATATTTTGGTAAATTTAATATTACTTGAATGTGATAGCCGCACAATTTAGCTAAAGTGGCTAATGTTAGCTAGCATTCGCTTCAGTCTGAGGTGGCATGAAAGGCAACACCCCACACTCCTTATTTGGAAGTTCCTGGCTCCAACTCCAACTCAGGGCTTCAAACCAGCACCAATGCAAACCAATGAGTGAAGTCACAGCTCACTATGTCTGTCTTTATATACAGTCTATAAGCGGAACACGGAAAATTAAATAAAATGAAGGCCATTAAAAAAATAAATTTAAAGAGGCCCAATCAATACCGCTGCATTTTATATGCATGCATCTGTTTTTTGCATTAATGATGTCATCACATGGTGTCATTGTGTGTGTTCTTGTCCAGGAAACTTTTAGTTTATTAAGCAAGAGATGTCCTGTCGACAGGTAAACCTTTGATCCAAAAGCGTGAGGTGGGGAGAAGGGTCCAGTGAGTGTGAAACAGCCAGTATTACTGTTCAAGCGTCTGTACCTTTGTAGTACGCCGACCTGGTTCACTTAAACACACACTAACACACATTTACACAAGGACAGGACACACGCACACACATCAGCTCATACGCTCACTCTCATACATGCACATGTGCACACACGCAGCAGGGAGAGGAAACTGCAACACAATGATAAGGTCTGGGAACACAATGGGCTCAGCAGTGCACAGACAGAAGCCAGGACCAGTTTAGCTCTGAAAGGTCAACAAGCCTCTCCAGGCTTTCATTCAGTTCCCCCAGTTATTATTGTTCAACATTATAATGATTACTCTGATGGCCTTTATTTTGCAAATGTGGGAGCCATCCGGAAATACCAATGAAATATGAAAATGCGGGCCAGACCGGAGAGGAGAGGGGAAAAAAGGTTACTTATTTTGGAGGGTGAACTTCTTTGACGTCAAGTTTCCCATGGCCAGGCCCAGCCTTGGATCGGACATGCAGGTTCATCAGAGATTTCTGGTGAGGTGCCAAAGTAATGGACATCTGCTTATGTCCACACAACAAATGAACAATTCTTATCATGATAATAGTGAATGTACTATTAGACAAAATATTCTGAGAGAGCTGCACACTATCTGGTTTGTGTTCAATTTAAAACAATATGTTGAACAAGCGGACAAATAGTGCACATTCAACCTACAGCAAAAAAAACCCCAAAAAACCCAGAATAGTTATTTACTGAAATGATGAAGTTAGACAGCAGGAGAGATCATACACACGATTTTTCTCAAGGAGTATGTAGAGCAGTGTTTTTCATCCATTATAAAGATAAAATAATGATATATCAATCAATAAATATTACTAATTTCTGCCTTGTTGTCACATTCCCCATTACCTTGCAACCTAAAAACTGTACAATCATTCCTCCCTATCAACTGTATAGTTCTCATTATAACTCAAAAATGCATCCTGGGGGTAAATACAGATTATAGATAAAGTTACAGGGAGACAAACGCATGCTTCCTGCATGCTTTATAACAATGCAATTTGATGGTCATCCTCTCTAAACCTTAACCTTCAAAGTGCCAGTTTGCCATTAGGTATTGTGTGGCTTTGATTATGATTGTTTTTGTTGTCTAATGTCACATAGAATAAGCCCATGATGAGCCTTCATACTGCAACTCTACTGATGCATCAAGACATCAATTCAGCCCACGAGTGGCGCCAACCCCAGGAGCATGTCTGAGCGAATGTCTGACAGATCCTCAAAGCGGTGAAGGAGCAGAGCAGGTCACAGCCCACCCCAAAATGTCACGGCCCTTACATAATCTGTGCATGTATTTTCTGTGGTGACACACCAGCTGAACCCTCTACCCGCTCTGATGTCTTCCACCGACACAAAAAGGTCATGCATTAGAGAGGAGAGAATGGTCCTGGCAAGCGAGTCTTGCATCATGCAAAAGGTTAGCATCGGGGTGCCAACCTCGCATGAGTGCAAATTTTGGACAATTGGAGACTTAGTTTTCTTTCCCCGTTTCTCTGACCTTGATGCTGATGTATTGTATATGTCATAGTTTGTCTGTAGGTGACCTATGAAGCTGTGCAGTCGAATCTTAGTCTGGCTTTGTTAGACTGGTTTGGTGAGTGGGCAACTGGACATTTGGAGCATAAGCCTGTGACCTCAGAGGGTGACACAGCTTGTGTCAGTGACAGTGACTAATCTGTCAATTAAGTCATTTTATATCGCATCTGTCATCATTAATGGTAACACCAAACACAAATCATGGATTTGATAAATTAGAAATTAGAAACATGACATGCCATGAAAGGACTGTTTTATTTTAATTCATGTTCCATGCCAACAAACTTGACCTCTGCCCAATTACTCTTTTTTCCCCTGGAAAATGTTTACTAAAGTTCCAAAGCAATACAAACCTCTGGGGACAGACAAAACTTAAGAAATTGCTGCCAACATCTAAAAACAGCATGATTAAAAACAGAGAGCCATGGTAATGGCAGCCAATTTCTATTTAGACAGTAGTTTCTCACCATCCCAAAAACTTCCAAAGCCCAAATATAGTTCCTCAGCAGAGGGTTACATGAGAATCTGTAATTGAGGAGTTGTGCTTTTGTTGCTATGAGAGTGATACTTTCTACTGTATGATCTGTTTTCCACATGTTCGCAAGCAGTAATCTCACCAAAGAGACAGACAATTGGAGCCTCGTAAGTGCTAATGACTATTTGCTGATGTTATACGCAAACACTCACCTGTGGTTATGAGAGACAGAGATTCTTTCTAGTTTCTCATTTGCGTTCTCACGACAGAATCTTTCTTTTCTCTAAATATGTGCCAGAGAAAATGCATTAGTACATTTACACATGAGTGTTATGATCATGTACTAAACAAAGAGAAGACGAAAAAACAGAAATACTGTTGTTAATGGAATGTAGAGGATCATACTGTATACTGGCTCTGCATGTTTTAGCTCATTAGCTATAAATGACATACACTTAACATCACGATTCAAAAACACACTATACGTTTCTGAATACATATTAGATGAAAAACAAGCCTTTCTGTTGCAGAATCATGCTGCATTTTATATCTGTAACACTACTAAGAATTTACAGCAGCAAGTCAAATTGCATTTGTCCATATTTACTAAAAGGCCTCACCAAGGTTTTGTGTAAAATGCAAGAAAAGCAGCACTGCTAAAAAAAAAATTACATGTTCAGTATATGAGTAATAGTATGGTCAACCATCCCATGGGATCCTTTTGTATAGTGACATATTGGACACGTGTGGATTTTTCTTAATGTGCCCGTTCTAGATAATATTTCTATAGACACTACTAAACAAAGTCAAGAAAGCTTTCACCAGCTTGTAACATTACTGAACCTTTATGGAAGCAGATTTTCACTGTTGTCCATTAAAAGAAAGGTTGAAGAATGGATTATCCCAATACCTACAGTTTGAGTTGTATGACCTTATTCACTTTTTTGCTGAAAGCTAGATGTGAAGTCACCACTCTCATGTCTGTATGGTAAATTTGAAGCTACCACCAATAGCCAATTAGCTTAGCTTAGCACAAAGACTGGAAACAGGGAATGAAACAAAGAAGCTAGGCTAACTGTATCAACCTGTTTCCAGTTTTTGTTCTAGGCTAAGCTAACGCTGGTTGTAGCTTCATATTTATGGTACAGACATGACGTGAGAAGATTTATGCAACGCTACTTTGATGTGTATTGTTGGGCAACACTATATAGACATCATTGTGAACATGATAGCTCTCCAGCTTTAAACAAGTTTTACATGTCTCATATTAGCTTCTAGTGCTATGTGCTTTGAATGAAGTACCAATTCTGTGCTCTGTGTTTATCTGAAGCAAACACCAAATTACCAGTCAAAAGTTTGGACTAACCTTCCCATTCCCTTGAAAGTGAAAGTGTGTTCAAACTTTTGACTGGTACAGTATATGTACCTGGAAATATTGAAGGACTAAAGAGTGTATATGAGTGTTTGAATAAGTGTCCAGTGGCTCTACATTGGTGCACACGCATGGAAGTAGGAGGGGAGTCACGCTTCATTGTCCATGTGCTTTTCGCTCGCTCGTTAAAAGCTAATTCTCCCCACCACCACCATCTCCAGTCCCCACCACCACCACCACCACCACCCCTCCTTCTTCCCCTGGCTCTCTGTCTTGTGCGATCAACAATAGTCTATTCTGTGCTGTCCCATGCGAGTGGAGACACACCCAAAGCCAAGGCCACGGTGCGAGGGGAGATTGTTGGGTGGTGGCCAACTGAGAGGGACACTGGCTCAATTCTCGTCTGGGAGCGTGGATCTTGCCTCAACAAGAGGCCAGAGGTGGTCTTTATCTGTTTGGCTGTAAATTCTAGTGGTCAGCCAGTGTGTGTGTGTGCATGTTTCCTTGAGCTGCATGAACTTGTATCTTGGCACAGCTTTTTTTCTCTCTCTGTTTAAATGTAATCTGTGTTTCTCACCTCCTGTCAGATCATATCATTTGGTTGTTGGAGCCCCCAAAAAGTCCCCACCTCCTCACGTATCACACACACATACACACTAAAGCTCGGCCACAATACAGGCCCAGATCTCTGCCAGGCCGCAGGCTGAAGGTCAGTCTATCGACCCGTTATTCTCTATCATGACAATCTGTTCCTAAGTGCCACAGCTGGAGCCCCCCACACACACACACACACACACTCTGCTGCCTCCCTCTGATAAGGCCAGACTCTCTTCATTGTCTGATAACATAAATATGACACACCAACACACCATCTGAGGGTCCCTGTCTGCACCAGCCAGCCTAATTATATAATTATCCCTTGTCTGATTGTGCCTGTGCAGCTGAGACGAGGGAGGGCCTTTGTGTGGCCGGTGGAATGCAGTGCGCTTGGCATTTTTCAGCGAAAGGGCAGCTTTCTGGAAGCCGCTGCCAAAGGAGAGGAGAGGAGGGTGAGAGGGTGAGATCACGGCTGCTGGTGCCCACTCTTCTTTTTTCCCTCTTTTCTGGCTCTATCACTCTGTCCATCTTTCTGGGACTCTTTTAATCTGTCAGCCTGTCTCTATAGGTCTCTCTATCTGTCTCTCTATCTAGCACTCTCACTTCTGGACAATCCCATCTCTCTTCTGTGTGTGTCATTCTCCATCTCCCCAGCACTCCCATTTAAATCCCCGTTGTCCCCTCTAAGCCTTCAAATTTGGCATATTCAGCTGTCTTGCAGATAAAGTGGCCTTTTGAGGTGGAATGCACAGGATTTGGCTCTCCAACGATAAGAGCCGACAGGTTGCGCTGTTACAGAGAAGCCGAGCGGTTGAGGGCTACCGCTCCGATGCCTGATAGTGGACTTGGAGGCGATTGCTCTGCCGCATGATAGGAGAGCATTGCTATTGTTTCTGGTCAAGAGCATGGAGGGGATAAGAGAGACTTGAGCACGAGCAGGTGTTAGGAGAGATTACAGTATAGGCCTAGAAAGTATGCCTGCTATTACCGCCTTTTTGAATCAAAGTCAAAACCAACAAGGCAGGCGTCACATAAACCATGTTCTCCTACACTACAATAGTGGATTCAGATCTTTTTCTGACATTTACATCGAGGGCCTCACAGTCTTTTCATGGCGCTACTGGTGATTTTATGAGTTTCATTACTTTATCAGAAGCCTTTTATACTCACTAATGAAAACAGCAGGGTTAAGGGTATTTTGGCGCCAAAGCTCTCCCTCTGAATTCCTGTGTATGAGCTGCTGTATAATGCAAGAACTTGTTGTCAGTTCAACAGGCCTTGAGAATGATTTAAAATATTCACACCATCTGAGGTGAACTTATATCATTCAAGTGGTTCAAAAGTTTGCTTGTAACAGAGGACAAACTAAGTTCTGGTTTTGAAATATTCAAAACGTTGTCATCTTTTTTGCCAGCGCATGTCTATATTTTGGAGTAAAGTCAGTCAGCACAGCAAGTAAAAAAAGAGAGCAACATGAAGTTCATGTTGCCAGTCAGCTGCAGTAAACAAGTTTATCAGAGACCCAAGACAGCATTGTTTAACCACAAATGTAAGTAGAAAATCTGCATGCTGTCTGCAGCAGAACATTGCTAACTGCTTGAGAAATTCCCATAGAATTCCAAGCTGTCCGTCTGATCCATGCGCCCGCTCGTCAAAGCCCCCCCTCTAGTGATCACACAGCATGGAGTATGTGAAAGAATGCTGCCAGGACATAGCAGGACACTGGGGGCCCAGTATTCCCATCTCGAGCTTCCCTACATGACCCAAGTGATTTTTAAATGACATCAATAAAAGATACAAACAAAAGTGAAAATTTGATCACAGTGCTACTGAAGGCAGTGCCAATAGACCCCAAGACAATATGTTCAAATAAACAGGGAACTTGGATGTGAGTTTTGAGTGAGGAGCCAAGAGTGGGACCTCTCCCACTATCGGCATGGCTGTGAGAGCTCCATTGTTTTGCCCGTCTCAAATAGCCCTGACAAATTGCGCTGAATGTAGAACCTCTGTCTAAACTACAGGCATCTTCCAAAAGACATGCTGGCACGGCACCAGCTCTGCGTTTTCCCATCAGTAAATTTATCATCAGCCAGCATCACTCCACAGCGTTGTTGCTGGCCAGTGCTGTTTCTGAGAATTCGAAGGGCATCTCCAATGTCCAGACAAAATAATCTATAGTGTTGTAGAGAGAAAAGTTTTAAGATTAAAACCTCAGTTTAGCTAGAATAACATAAATAAGTCTTCCAGAGCTTTCATAGGGGATTTCTGCAAATGCTTCAAAAGAAATTCATCTGTATTACATAGATTCATGTATGCGGGTAACAGTTCTCATTATGTCATGAGGAAACTTTTTTGTCTCATGCTCACAAACCCTTTCTTTCATACCTCCATCCTCCTTTTCTGTTCCCCTTCCTCTATTGTGTTATCCAGCTGACAGGTGGAGAGTGAGGGAGAAAAAGACCAGACTTTTCCTGGTATTCACCATCTATGCGCTAATAATGAGTTCATTTCACATTCTAAAGATAAAGACTGTTACAGTATAAAAAAGTAAGAGTATAAAAAAATGGTGAGAGAGGAATAAGGAGGTTATAATTGGAAAAATATCAATAAACAATAAAGTATGAATGATTTAACAAGTAATTGAAGCATGAATAAATTGTTCATATTTAAAGGTTAATTTTTGAAAGAATTCAAAACACTGTGCAGAGTGAATGATAGTTAAATGGTGCCACCATGTGTTAGTAAGTATGTACTGCTGTATGGGTCCAAGTTTATAACTGTCCAATTACATGTGCCATCTACTATGTTTTAAGGATGAAACGATAAATCGAGTTATTTTTCAAGCAAAAATATCAAAACAATCAAATTCCCATATGTCCATTGTGAGGATTTGTTTTTTTCAAAAACAAAATATATTTAATTTATTTCTCGAGTGCTGGTCAGACAAAATAAGAAACTTTTTGGCATTACCTTACCTTGCACCATTATCTTTTTGAATTATGTTATTGTGTGTTGTGTTGTATTGTGATGTATTTTTTACTTTTACTGAGATTTTATGGGGCAAATAATGAATCAATTCATCATGAAAATAATAGTCAATAGATTCATCAGTAATTGTTTATTTGTTTAAATGCAGTTAATTTTAAAGAAATGAAAGCTAATGTGTTCTTTACTATTCTACTACTCTAAATTTTATAAACAGACAGAGACAAAATATGAGATAATAATGTTCAAAAACGTTCAAATACAGCATTTGCTAAAAGATTCAAATATACAGCTTTCAAATAAATCTGTCATTGCATATTTCAAAAGGGTAAATACAAAAACATGTTAAATAGCAATATGGGAAATTCCCCGCTGAGTGTGTCAAATGGACTAAAGCGGCAAAATCTTCTATACAGTACAGACATGTATGTTATGAATCTAGTGCACAGACATTATACCTACAATAAGAAAATATGGCAACTGCAGGGAGTCTACATGAAGGTTGATTTTGAACCATGTGCACTTTGTACATGCGTGTATTCAGATGGGTGTGTTCAGGCTACCATGCGACCGTTCATTTCTCTTGAGGATGGGCCGCGTTCATTTTTCAGAGCCTGTTTCTGTACAGTGAGGTGATGACAGTCAATGTGTCTGAACTCAGCTGCAAACAGGCCAAACAGGCAGAAGAACACCATGACCAAAGCCCATTCACACACTGCAGCCCCAGAGGTATAGCCTGTATTGTGGAGAATGGACACTGGAGGAGGGGAGAGCAGTCAAGGATAAAAAGTAGATAGATAGATAAAATAAAGGAAACTAAAAGTCATGAAAACTACTTCATTTTTTTCGGGGTCTATGAGTTCTCAAAATTAATTCTATTGCACTCAAAAATACAGTGTGTTAACACAATACCTGTCCAATATATCCGTGTACAAATCTCAAAACACAACAATGGAAAGTTGATTAAGATCCAGTGAGAATATCTGTCGAATGAGGATTATATTGAATTTATTGTGGCAACAACATTTTGCACCCAAACAATGTAAACAATAATTTAGTGCAGGGGTACTTTACAGTCACCAGGGATTAGCCAAGATTGTGGAGAAGCTCAAATACAAAATAGAAATTATAATTTGATTTAAAAATATATCCATTTATTGAATTAGCTGTAACACGCACCACGTGTTCAGACTACATGAAGACTAGTCTACAGTTAGCTAAAAGTAGTGTATAATGGTTCACTAAAAGTCATGGGCAAATGGTTAAAAGAGATAGCTCAAAGAAGTGGATAGACAGTTAAAATTGTTAGTTAAAAGAAATGATAAATTGTTGAAATAGTTAGCTAAAAGTAATGAATAAATTGTTGACATAGCTGGCTAAAAGTAATGATAAATTGTTTAAATAGTTAGCTAAACAAATTGTTGACATAGCTAAAGGTAACAGAAAAATAGTTAGCTAAAAGTAATGGATAAATTGTTGAAATAGTTAGCTAAAGTTAACAGATAATTTGTTGATATAGTTAGCTACACGTAATGGATTGTTGAAATAGTTAGCTAAAATTAATTGATAAATAGTTGACATAAAAATAATGGATACATTTTTGCGATACTTAGCTAAAGGTAATGGATAACTTGTTGACATAATATGGATAAATTATTGACAAAGTTAGGGATAAATTGTTGAAATAGTTAGCTAAAGGTAATCGATACATTTTGACAAAGTTATCTGAAATTATGGATAAATTGCATAGATAAAAGTAATAATTAAGTGACCTTCTACCACTCCAAATGGTAGTAGCACAAATGCAAAACTTGACCAAAATGAACTAAACAAATATATGTATATGTATATATGTATATACATATACATATATGTATTGTAACAGTGCCCATCTTTAATTTTGTTAAATAACATCCAATCCATTCTTGGATTTTAGATTTTCTTATTATCATTTTTTAATGTGTTCAGATAGGAAGGATACTAATGATGACCAGGACGGTACAGAGGGTGCAGCAGGTTGCCCTGACAGCCCCCACCCAACATTGGTCCTGACATGGCTTCGCCCGATAGGTTAGAAACAGCTGTACCCAGAAGTATCCCAGGCCAACGAAGAACGCCAGGAATGCTCCCAAAAGGTGAACTCCCATTAACACTGATTGCTAAGGAGTGTAAGCAGAGAGACAGGAGATTGTGAGTGATGGATTATAAAAAAGGAAAAAAAAACCTACCCAGAGTGGAACTCATGGGGGATAGGAGAATGCAACAAATGGAGCAAGGGAGACAGGGGAGTTGAAGAACGTGGTCAAAATATAGCTGGAGCATAGGAACACAGAGCCTTTACCTGGAAGTTGCCAATGATAGAAATGCCTACAGAGGAGATGAATCCTAAAACAATGCTGGCGATGTTGACCTTTCCGTGGTTACCATAGTCTCTAACCTGCTGAAAACGGATTACCACAATCCACAGGGCTGAGAGAGACAGACAGGGAGAGAGAAGAGGGATGATGAGATAGCCTAAAAGTTACTAGAAAACAATTATGATTAAAGTCAAATTTAAAGGACGATCTTAAGTTTTAAACATGTCTTTTCAGATGCAAAAATGTTTATCTAGGATCAGAGAACAGAGGAGGAACAGTGATCTGGATCAATCTGCAAATACCAACATCCAATTTATAAAACAAACTGACATTTTGACTTAAATTTGAGGACTTCTACATATACAAATTCACTAAAAGCAATTCCTCAATCTGTCAATAGTATAATATGAGAGAAAATAAACCGTACATCATTAAGAACTGAATGAAAAACAGGCACATGCAAGTCCAAGCCACCATAAATGGAGTAAACATATATTTTATTACCTAACACAGAGCAGATATTGCAGACCTGGGAGAAGAGACAGCTCTGCGGGCTGTAAGTGCCACAGTGACTAAAGGGAGAACGTAACAACAGAAATATTATAATTCATTTTAGTTTAGTTTAATTTCTTTAATTTTCATCATGTCTCAGGAAAGAAAGCAATCATACCAACCTGATAAAAGGCATTCCCTCTGTTATGTTGACTGATCCATTTGTTACAGCTATAGCAAACCTAATGGGAAGAAAACAACTGTATTGTGACAGGGGGAGATACAATGTTCAGTAGTGAGTCTGCTGATAAATTATATTTTTTGAACATTTGTACAGAAACATTTAAGATTTTGGGTGATTAATTATCAGAGTTTTCGAAGAAGGAAACGAGACACCTGTTGTCTCTGCTTTAAAACAACCACGTGGTCAGGTATTAGTCATAAATCAGGTTTGTTATATAATTAAGAAAGCAGTATTTCTATAAAACTGTATTTTTAATAAACAGCCTTAAATGGCACAGACCCCCATAAACTAGCTTAAATGCTGTTTGTTGTGGACACATTTGCAATGTTCAGTTTAACTACGACCACTGCTAAACAGAGACCACTTCCTCTGTGGTTCGGTTTTAAGAACTGAAATCAGATTTGTAAAACAGGAAGTCTATTAAAAAAAGCAAGAGTGTTAATAAAGGAGGAGGACAAATACTCACACAGTCCAAATGCCCACAGTGCCAAAGACAGCCAGGAAGACGGGAAGCAATGCCCACAGTGCCATGTTTAAGTATAGGTGCTGCTCAGTTCATTTGGAAGCAAACACACACAGGTGAAACATTTATGATTGAATAAATGAATCTCAGTTTTGAAGATATTCAAAGTCTTCAGGAGAAAATACATACAAAAGTTAAAGTGACAGTGTAAAAATACAATATTAAAAGACTAACTTACGGAGGTTCAATAACACAAAAGTTCAGATGAACAGTGTGTGTGAGAGAGAAGAGGACCTGCTCTGTGGTAAGGAACAGTTTGCAAGTGGAGAAATACTTATCTGTTACACCTTCAAACTAACTCAGTTCATCTACACCATTACCGTAATAACGCTAGCTTAGTCATGACATTGCACGGGTGGAGTGATAAGTCACATGATCACAACAGTTATGTATGTGGTGTCAATGTATGTGTATGTGGTAGATGGTAGGAGTGTAGAATAATGATGAGTAATGATATTTGAAAAGTTTAGATTCTAAACAGCCTGTCAAAAAACAGCTAATTTCTTCATTCTCTGCACTGAGAACTACAAAATGCGCAGCTAGACTGAAGGTTACGGTAAGCTGACAGTTTCTATTCAAAGGGCTGGACTGAACTTTGAGCCTGTGTTTTTTTTTTTTTTTGATTTACAACCTCATGTATATGTTCCTCTCAATTCTAACAGTGGGTTTCCTGTCCTCTACAGTTTACATTTTCCTTTCCCTTGACTGAAAAGAAACACCTGAGCTTAAACACTCTAAACAGGAGAATTTCAAAGCGGTTTCAACTTAAATGAGTGAAATGTTTGGAGTTTCGATGACCACATTCACGCCTTGATGCCTGCAAATGACTGTAGGATTTATTAATATTAAGTCATAAAAAGGTGGATCATAAATTTACATAAGCATATAATCAGCATTTTATTATGACTAAGCATGTTGTAAAAGCCCTGGATACACATGACCTTTGGTTCCTGTCACTAGATGTTCATGTTCATAAAGATGATGAGGAACATGACTAAGATCATATTACAGGTTATTAGATTTATATGTTATATTTCATTTTAAAAAGTAACACTCTTAATGATTTTGAGTATGAACACAAAACAGTTATATATTTTTCATCCTTATTCAAATGCAGCATGCAGAAATGAAAGATACCGTAAAGAGAAATTCATTCAACCATTGTTCTTTATTGAGGTACAACGTAGCATTCACCATGGACACACATCATGATGAAGTCTCTTTCTCTTGGTTTGTGTGTACGTGTGTGTGTGTGTGTGTGTGTGTGTGTGTGTGTGTGTGTGTGTGTGTGTGTCTGTGTTTCAGAGCTCAAGCTCAATCTTGATATCCATCTTAGCCTTGTAGGGCTCCAGCAGGGGGCGTACTTCCTCGGACAGGAACCTGGCCACCTAAAGTAGAAGAAAAAATACTTTACACACCATCAATTTTTGTCTATAGAGTCTAAAATTGGATCCTAAATGACATTTTGGATGGACTTTTGGGCACTTTGCTGCAGCTTTCATGTCCAGAAAAGCTAAAATACAAGGTGCTATGTATACAGTTACTCAAAAATAGACACACGTAATAGCAGAGGAGCCCTCAGATTAAAGCTGAGGACTGTTCATGTTGTACCTGTTGAGGAGCACGACCAATAAAGGTCTTGGGGTCAAGTAGGGCGTCCAGCTGCCCCAAGATGGGGGCGAAGTAGGGGTCAGCCTGGACTCTGGCCAGCAGGTCGTTATCACCACCCTCCTGTTTGACCACAGCTGCTGCTTCCTGGGACAGGACACGGATCTTCTCATGGCAGTCCTGAAGGAGAGAAGCAGTAGGAAGATGGAGACCCGTGTTGAAAGTTAATTTTCTGTCAAATATATCATCTCTTCTAGGACAAAGAGATTATTGCTTTAAGTTCAGATCTTGATTTAATATGTCAGGGTTTATTTTGCAAGGCTGACTTGCTCACTGAGCAGTATCTCTCATATATCAGTAGTGTTGGCTCCCTGTACCTGTCTGTTACCTCCGGCCTTCACCATGGCCATGATGATGTTCTCTGTCGCCATGAAGGGCAGCTCATGACGGATGTGTCTCTCAATGACTTTGGGGTACACCACCAGTCCTTCTGTGACATTCTGCAGCGTGCTGAGGATGATGTCCGCAGTCAGGAAAGACTCGGGCAGGGAGATCCTCCTACACATGAGAGAGAGAAGGTGAAATTAGTTAAGTATGCAGAGAAGCAACAGGTGCTGACTAAAAATAGCACTGCATCAGAATATTTCATATATTCTGATGTCTGACCTGTTGGCGCTGTCATCCAGTGTCCTTTCCAGCCACTGGACTGAGGCCGTCTGCAGCGGGTCAGCCATCAGTGCCACCAGATGTCGGGCCAGGCTACAGCAGCGCTCGGCACGCATGGGGTTCCTCTTGTAGGGCATGGCACTAGAACCTGGAGGAGGAAAAGAACTTCATGCTGACATATGCTCTGTACCGGTACCTGCATCACAGGATAATGTGTGTTTGAGTTTTGTGAAACTGTACAAGGCAAATAATGAGTGAACATACCAATCTGTTCTTTCTCAAAAGGCTCCTCGATCTCCTTCAGGTTGGCGAGCAGACGGATGTCAGTACAGATCTGCAGCAGACAGAAAGATCAAAAATGAGCTTCAACAAGTTAATGCATATATTTAATGCTAATGTAAAGTCCACTTAACAGTCACTGTGTAAATGACACAACTTACACCACTAGATGGCAACGTTTCTCTATGTGTCTGCAGATTCTGCAGCTTACCTTATGAACAGTAGCTCCCAAACTGGCCAAGCTGGACAGACTGTCTATGTCCACTTTACGACTGTAAGTCTGTCCAGTCACCAGGTAGGCTCTGGGTAGCAGAGGAACAATATCATGAGGGTTAATGACAAAGCAAGTCTCCACCACCCTGATTTTGGTGGTGACATTTAATTGTTTACACAATAACAATTTCATCTCCATTCCTGCTTCTCTTGTGTTATTAATGATCACATTTTTTTCTTTTTCACTTAAGACATATATGACTCTACTGAATATTGGAGGCAGTAGGAGCCATCCTCTTAAGTTCACACTTACTTTTTGAAGCCAGCCATATCAGTCACCATCCTGTCAAGCTCTTCTACCTGGTGGAGGAAAGATAATTGATGATAATTCATTATTCATTACGACTGACACAATTTAATGTACCAGAATACAAAATGTCCTAAGTAACAAATGATTTATTTAAATCAAGTCGATTCATACCTTGTCATGGTCGCCCTGAAAGAGCTGCAAGAAGCTGGCTTGGGTGCCAGTGGTCCCCTTAACACCCCGGAAACGCAGGTCGTCGCGGGCTCGCTGAAGGTTCCGCATGTCCATGGACAAGTCCTGCAGCCACAGACATGCTCGCTTTCCTACAGTGGTCAACTGGGCAGGCCTTAGCAGGAAAGAGACAAAATGAATGATATGAGGAAGAGAGGAAACATATTAAACACTGTACAGTTTCTGTACACAGTAAAGACATATGAAAACACTGGATGACTGGATGCATCTGATTAGAGAGAAGCAGCTGTATTCAGACTCACTGGTAGTGTGTGAAGCCAAGCGTTGGGAGGTCAGCGTATTTCTCTGCAAAGTTTGCCAGTCTGTCAATGACTCTCGCCAGCTGTGGAAATAAGAACAAAGGGTTTTGTCTCTGAATAATTACATAATACACTTCCATTACTCATACAACCTTCACATCTAGACTGACTATTTTTGGTGCTTTGTGACTCTGCAAAACGCTACAAAAAAAAAAAACCCATCAAATATAAGCTGAGGTGATTATTTCTACATTGTTGACTTCTTACTAAACAGCTGAGGCCTACAACAACAACAACAACAAAAAAAACAGCTACTATGCCCCTATTACCACCGATTTTACGCATGCACAACTGGATGGGTGTGCATGTTTCCTGGCAAACAGCTGAGCCTCACCTTAGGCAACAGAATGTCAAATCCATCACGCAGCATAATTAGGTCCTGAGGAGGATGCACAAAACAACTTTAGGAACACGGAAACTTTTAAAGAGAAGCACTTTGCAGCAGAGAGCTGTGAAACAATATATTATAGCTCATTTAACACCAACACATGGTGCTCTGTGAGATAAACGGTAATGTCATCTAAAATTAAGGCTGATAATGTCTTCTCATCTTATTTTTTTTTTTTAAAAAAGTGCATAATCACAAAGGAGTATTATATATTATAGTAGGAAATAGTGTTTAAAGGCCAATCAGTTGTGTCATGAGACAAGACAAGTATGGAGGACAATATTGGATAATTGATCCTGTATTGTATATATAAAGTGATCCAATCAAAACAATCTATAGCGAAACATATGAAATGAATCATCATTACAGTATTGTCTCCCACGTAGCAGGAGGTGGCTCCGAGGTGGATGATTGGAGCAGCAGCGGGGCAGCAGTGTGCGAAGGTGTGGACGTGAGCCATGACATCATGCCTGAGCTTACGTTCTTCTTCAGCTGCCATGGCAAAGTCGATGTCTTCTGCGTGGCTCTCCATCTCCAGAACCTGAGCGTCCGTGATGGGCAGACCTAAAGCCTGAGAAGGAGGACGATAAGGTGAGAAAGAGGAAGAGTGTCCACAGGTACATTTATGAAGTTACAATTTTATTTATTGGCATTTTTATTGTTGCAACTACTTATCGGTGGCTTTTCTGTAAATGGTGCAGTAGCCCAGAACAGACAAACAAAACACTCACTCTAGAGAGGGCCTTTTGTGTTTTTTGTGAGTTTCACGCCCACTGTAGGTTCTCCTCCACATTAGAAAGGAAAGGTTGAGGGCGAGGGATGCAATCTGCAATCTCACCAATAGATGCCACTAAATCTTACACACTGGTCCTTCAAGAGGCAGGTATTCTGGTCAAAGGTAACGTTATTTTAACACAATGCATTTGATTAGGACTGTTACCTTCATTGACTTTCTCAAAAAGATAAAAAACAATCACATATCAGTCTTTAAGATGCTTGAACAAAAGGCAAACTGTCTACTGATTGACTTTTCTGTCTTTTCCACAGTCATGACAGACATGTGCTCTCCTCGTGAGAAGATTCTCAATATCCTGATTAGATTGGACTTTTTTCTATTAAGTTAGAGCAACCATGAGGAGAATACAGAATGGCTTATTTGAGAAATTGGGCCCCTGAAAGTACCTCTCTCCCTATGTTGAAACACTGTTCACAACTAAACAAAGTCAAACCCTGTCATGTCAAAGGTCAGGCTGCAGGCAGGCCCACATCAAGCAAATAATGGCTCAAACAGATACATTTCACTGTAAAAAATAGGTTTACAGAGAATAAGCTGGGGAGTACACTGTAGTATAGTTATTGTACCAGCATTTGGAGGAAGAAAAAATGCAGCCTCTCGGGGGGCTGTCTCCTGTTACCGTGACATTCTCTGTATGCTATTTTCACACACAAACCACACAGTGGCAGCGACAGACCAAGCTAACTCTGCACAGGCAAACTGTAGCAGAGCTAAGCCCCTGAAGAACACCTCAAAGTAAAAGAAGAGAAAATTGGACTCTGACCAGTTCTGATTAGTGTGTGGTCATGTGAGATGATACATGTGAGAGAGGGTCTGTCACCAGTTTACCTCCTGACTTCTTTAATATTACAAATGCAGAAGTCACTCTGAGAATTAGCGTTTGGGCTGTTGTAGCACTTGTGACGTCTACAGAGTAACAGGGCAGTAAAACACATTAAAATATTTCTACAGTCGGCAACAGTGAAGGAGAAAAATTTCAGATTGTTGAGACTGCTGCATTAATTGATTAAATTATAGCCTGACGATATAGGATATTACTAATTTTGATATTTGAGAGTTTTAAAAATCTGATAATGATATACTGGTTGGTATAAATTTTCTTCACACAACCCATATATATACTGTTGCCTTAATTTTGATTTATTTTTTTAACATTTATGACCAAGAAATGCACTGGCCAGGACATTTTACAGTTGAATAATATAATAATAAACATGTCTCTACTCTGTGGTGGACAAACTATAGAAAGGAAACACTGTTTCAAAACACATCTTTGCCATTTCAGTACATCAGTTTCTTGTCATTTAATAGCTGACATATACGCTCTTATCGATATATCTGCAATGAGCTAATATCAACCCATTTATCACCCTGGCCGATTTATCTGTCAGGCTCTAGTTCAAATCATCAGCAAATGCAAACTTTTTGTTTAGCTAAACATACCTTGTATCTTTTTGATAAACACTATGAGACTACAAAGTCGTGCTGTGCAGCCAGATATTGTTCAAACCCAATTTACCCACACCAATTCATATTACATTCTAGTGATGATCCCAAAATTTAGATACCAAACATGTCAGACTGTATGTGGAGAAAACATGTTTAAAATTTGATAGAGTCTTGGGTTGTAAACCTCATACAGCTTCAATAATGAGCTGGAACTAGCTGACACAAGCTCAACACCCATATATATATATATATATATATATATGTATATGTATATGTATATGTGTGTGTGTGTGTGTTTAAGTCTGATATTGTTAGATAGTGTGGAATAAAATGTTTTTATCAACCATGAAGCAATTTAAGGGAAAACAAAAGTGGGAGCAGAAAAAGGTTGAGTTTACTGCACTGATGCTGTTGAATTTTGACCAACATTTTCTATCTTTGGTTATCTTAGTATAGACAAAACACACAGTATTTAGTAAAGAGCAGCACTGATGGAAAGGGCAATATAACCTTTGTGCTCTTATCATAAGTCTTATTATTGATTTCTTTTTTTTTGGGGGGGGGGCGACAAATTCTATTTGTTATACTGGAAAATTAAATAACATTTTAATTGCTGAACGTCTTATTCATTAATGCATATTTACATAAAAAGCCTAATTTCATTGTGTGTTAGTAAGATACATACAAACATACATACAAGCTGTTAAAATAAAATACATTTTTTAAATGTAAGTGCAGCCTAAAACTGCTTAGTGTTTTTATCTATACTCTATCATATGTAGCTTTTCTGCTTGTTGTATGTTACAATAAGTATACATAGCTGTGCATAGCTCTCACAGAGCTGTATGGCCCTCCTTAAAACTATATTTAGAGCAGGGAACTTGATATGTCTCTCTGAAGGTCGAAACTTTACTTCATAAGACGTATAAAGCTTGGCAAAAGTGTGCATATAAACACACACTTTAAATAGCCAGGGCACATGCTGTGGTTGCTATGGTCTAGCTAACAATGTGTCAAACCTTCTCAGCCTTAGCCAGGTATATCCACAGCTTCCTCCAGGTTGTGAATTTCTTCCTGTCACTGAAGTTGTAGGCCATTTCCTTGCTGGCATATCTCGACACCAGCGGGGAACGGTACTTCATGAACTCGTCTGCTCCTGCCATGGTTGTCAGACGTGGTGGTGTCCGCTAAAACAGAGAGGTACTACCCTGCACCTTCACCCACACACACACAAACACACACTAGCTGCCGAAGTAGCCGGCCACTTCAGATTTGCATCACATGGACAAGGCGGCGCGGTTTTTACGACACTCGAAGACGGCGTACGGCGTGAGGTCTAAATATGACCATGGGTAACGGTATACGGCAGCGTGGTGGAAGCATGTCACTTAATTGTTTGCCAATATCTTGTTCAAATACAGATACGACGGTAAACTGCTGAAACAAAATTTTGTCCTGCGCAGTAATACGCCTAGTATCCTCCACAGTGCCAAAATCATACAAAAAGAAGCGTGAAAACGGTGCTCCAATACATCAAATTATGTCAACAAACGTTACAAAATTGTCTTTTTTTAAAATGTACACAGCAAATGTACATTTTTAATCCTCTTTCATACGTCAGTTCCTTGGGTCCGTGAACGTATCTCGCCTTGTAACACACATAATTAACCTCTAAGGGAGTAAAGGATGAGTTAAGGCATGTGGGGTGATTTTTTTTTCTGCTCCACATGACATAATCGTTATGCATCCCGCAGATATTATTCACACTAAGGTGACAGTGCTTTGAATTCCGATACCATTTGAATTTGCTATTTATGGGAGCTTTTATTTATTATTTAAGCTGTGGCTGCATGTCTCATATCAATATTTAAATATGTTCATGCAGTATGCATCCCTTCCCTGACTCACAATATTTATGTGTCTGCAGGCATCAAATAAATAGTTGTGTTTGTGCATGATGCAGCAGCTGGGGAATACATCTAGAGAACAGAGTGCTCTCTCTCTCTCTCTCTCTCTCTCTCTCTCTCTCTCTCTCTCTCTCTCTCTCTCTCTCTCTCTCTCTCTCACTCCCACATTCTCTCTCTCTCTCTATCTCTCTGTCTATCTATCTTTCTATCTGTCCTCCTGACTGCAGTCTGCATACAGTGCCACACTGCTGCTGCTGCTGCTGCTGCTGCTGTGTGATATGAGCGTGGGAGGAACAGTTTCCTCTCCTCTTCAGAAAATGAACACACATCTTCCCGTAACTGCTGCTGCAGGGGTGGATTTGGCTTCCTGTCTCCTGCATTGCACAATCTTTCAGCTCTGCTCGGACAGATAAGTAAGACAAAAGAAGGAGCGCTGGAAGACGAGGAGAAAGGGTGGGAGAAGAGACAAGAGGAAAGGACGGTAAAGAGCCACAGTGGGGTGTGGGGGTGTGGGGGATAATAGATTGCAAAAAAAAAGAGGGGGAGAGGTTGAATGGCAGAGGAGGAGTGAGGAGAGGAAGGGAGGCAGGGGTGGACACGGGGAACAGAAGATAGAGTGAGTTACACTGCAGTAGAATGAGGGTTAGAGTGAAAGAGAGAGCCAAGAAGCATTTGAGCTGCCAGCCTTTTGCACGCCACTCAGGATCTGTCGCCGCGCACTCCTCTTTCTGAAGAGGCAAGAAGACGAATCCACCGTGGAGGCTAGAAGGAGAAGGAGGAGGGGGGCTGAGGAGGAGGAAGCCAGAGGTTCTACACACAAGATGGCTGCTGTGTCCTCTGCCTCTGACACTGGTAAGTGAGTTTTCCTCCTTTGCCGCACACCTCCAGTTCAGTCATCATCATTGGTTCAGTCGCAACATCCGGGGAGTCGGGGGGTGAGGGTGTGGGGGGGGGGGGGACTCTCAACACCATTTCATGCTTGGACCAAACATCCACAATTCTGGAAAACTGTTGCTGGAGTCAACTTCCTGTGTTTAGCAGCTCACATGGAAAGTGTCAGCAGCGGTGAGTAACAGGGGTAAATCAATAAACTTCCCTCTCCTCTCCATCGTCTCCCCTCTTGTCATCCTTGCAGAGCAGGAATTTTTCCTCTCGCCATCCGCTGAATATTCATACTCATCTGTGCTGCCATTTTATCAAAACATCTATCCTCTCCGTGTAACTTTTACTCAAAGTAAATCATATTCTGTCCACATGCCATTCTCTCTGGAAGGAGTCCAAGGTTCCTCCTCTCTGACCCATTTTTTTCCAAAGGCCAAGGACAGAGGGAAACAAAAAGGAGGCATGCTGAGAAGGGGGGTTAAGGGGAGAGAAGAGGATAAGGGCAGGAATGAAAGAGGAGGCAATAAAGGAGAAAGTACCAAGAAGCAAGAAGGGCACAGAGGGGGAAAGTAAGGAGTGAGGACAGAAATTAGGGTGAGTGCATGAGTAGGAGCAGGAGAGGGATGTGTTGCAGTGGAAAGAATACATTAGTTTCCCTATATCCAAAAAGCACTTTGGGGACAAGCCAGGAGACAATACTTAAGAGACAGAACAGGGATAAAGGTTAAGAATAATCTCCTCTGAGAGCCAACTGCTGTAATAATAAACACACTCATCCATGTGGAAGAAGAGCCAAAAGGAACCTCCAGTCTGACCTTTCTGTATTACAACAGGAGACCCCAGGGGCCGACACCCCCCTGAGCGCAGACTACTGATCCTGGGGGGGCCACAGTCTGGCAAGACCTGCACCGCCAACACCATCCTGGGGGACGAGGTCTTCGACGCAGGGACGGAGACCACTCACAGCAACGTGGGCCAGACGGAGATCTACGGCCGACGGGTTACCGTGGTTGACACCCCGCCATGGACCATCCCCAGCGACCCGGAGGACGACACCGAAGCTGACAACAACGACAATGCTGGTGCTGAGTCGGACAGCCCACCACGGGCCCCGCCTAGCCTGGACAGCGAGGGGCCGTGCATGGGGGCCATTCTCTGTCCTCCTGGACCCCATGCAATCCTGCTGGTGGTGTCTGTCACGCAGCCTTTCACTGACACACAGAGGAGGGCCGCAGAGGAGCAGTTAGGGGCCCTGGGTGGAGGGACCTGGAGGTACTCGATGGTGCTCTTTACTGGGGTGGACAAACTTCCAAAAGGTGTCTTCATCGAGGAGCACATAGCGAACACTGGAGAGGCCCTGCAGTGGCTGGTGGAGAGGTGTGGAAGCAGGTACAATGTCCTCTCTTTCCCTTTTTTTTTGATTTTACAAAAGCCTGCCTCTAAACACAATCAAATCCCTTCACTCTTGTCCTTGTTAGTCTTACTACAGTGGTTCAGTAGATGGCTTAAGAGGGTGACTCCTGTATGATCTTCTAAACCATCAAATCTTATCTGCATCAATTAAAATGATGTTTTTCTACCTGCAGGTACCATCCTTTTGATAACACTCGGAAAGAAACAGAGGACAACACACAGGTACCCGAGCTGATGGAGAAGGTAGAGGAAATGATCACTGACAACCAAGGTTTGGCTGGATTTCATAGTTACAGTAAATGATACTGTATGACATTGTTAATGAATGTACCAATTGTGTTATAAAAGCTGATTGGAAACAGTTTAATGGATAATTAATTGTTGCTGTTTATGTAGGCTGGTACTTTGAGGTGAATGAGCTGATTTTGCTGGAGGAAGAGCAGGCCAGGAGAGCTTTGGAGGAAGAGAGGATGAGGATGGAGGAGCACGCAAGGCAGAGGGAGCAGATGATCGGAGGACCTCCCAGAGGTATGTTGTGTGTGTCTGTGTGGGTGTGTAGTTGAGTGAGTCATACAGTAAGGGAGAGAGATGAAAACAATTCTCCAGAATTGATGTTCTAAGAAATAGCCTATTCATTACTGGTGAATCAATATTACCTTTACCCTTTTTCTTTCTTTTTATTTCTAATGGTTTCTCTTATGGCCATCTTTCTCCATCTTTCTTTGTCTGTCTTTCTCTCCCTGTTTATCTCTCCGGATTCCTGTGTGTGCAGAGTTGAGGCTGCTATTGTTGGGCTGGAAGGGTGTTGGAAAGAGCTCAGTGGGGAACTCCATCCTTGGCCGTCGGTACTTTGAGTCGGGCCAGGAGACGGAGCTGTGCCTTAGGAGGCAGGCACTTGTGTCTGGTCGCCGGGTCACTATAGTCGACACCCCGGGGTGGGACTGGTTCTCAGTGAGGCGAACCCCCAAGCGCATCCGCCAGGAGTCACAGCGTGGCGCTGCCCTCCTGAGACCTGGACCCCACACCCTGCTGTTGGTCCTCCCAGTCGTCTCATCCCTCACTGCCAGGAAGAGGCGAACACTTCTGGCTCACATAGAGACTCTGTTTGGTGACAGCGCGTGCCTCCACACTATGATACTGTTCAGCTGTGGCGACTGGCTGGGCCGCACCCCCATAGAGGAGCACATTCTCAGAGGGGGGCGCGAGCTGCAAAGACTGCTTGAGTACTGTGGGAACTATTATCACGTCCTGGACAGTAAGACTCCTGGAAAGGACAGGAGTGTCTCTGTCCTGCTGGATAAGATCGAGGAGATGATCAGGGAAAACGGTGACAAGGCCTTCCTCCCCATACAGACCGAGTGGTGTAAGTAACACTTAATTATTTCCAAATATATTTTGCAAAGATAATTAGTGGTCAGTGGTTTTGTCTTGTGTTGCAGTTGAAACACACATATATGAACACATAACAACACACACACAAAATCAGGCTCCCTTGTTTTTGATGCATTTCACTGTCTGCTGTTTGTGTGTCTTATCATCAACATTCCATATATTAAATTTGTTTAAATCAGGTCTAATATAATTGTGTTGCATTTGACAGTGAGCGAGGAGAGCTCTTACTCTTCAGACAACACCGAGCCTGAGGATGACTGTAGGGGATGCCAGCTACAGTGACACGATCGTAGCAAAAGGAAAGTGGTCCGGCCCTTGTTCTGAGTCTTCAATAGGCCCAAACATCACCTCATGTAACTTAAACCTCATCTAGATTTCCCTCTCAGACTCTGAGGAGTTCTGAGGAGAAAACTGAGATAAAACAAAAGGTTTGGAACAGGAGTCTTGTAATGATTAGCTCTTTGTTGGAAAAGTACCTGAACTCACTGATCACTGAGCAAAGCTCTCCCTGGACTTAAAGTGAATGAATAACCACGTCTGAGACTAAATGTTCTCCTCAAACCAGAGAGGAGAAATATTCTGCTTCTGCTTCAAGGGACCAGAGCTCGATCCCTGTTCATGAGCATGTTCACAGAAGTCAACTGCTGCTAAAGAGACCCTGTTTCAACACTGCAGAGTAAAGAATTACTCGTCATTATAACTCTTTGTTCAGACTGCACTGACCACCTTTGTATCACAAGTTGAGAGTTAGTGGTTTGTCATTTTGCTTTCAGCTAACATCAAAACCAAGAAGAAATATGTTTGAGAAGAGAATATTATCATGAGCAGTCAGATTTGGCGGTAGCACTCACATCTGCTGTAAGTTTATCACTCTCTTTGTTAATGCAAGACTAAGAGGAATGTCTCCATGTAATTCTTGTGCCATACATACATTTTGACTAGATTTTACAAAATAGTCATCCCCTTCTGCATCACGTGCCATTTGAGTTTCATTTGAATCAAAGGATTCAAAGGAAAGGGTTTGAGTGAACGCAACCCTTTGAACACCAAACCAAAACATGAGCAGTGTGGCAAAAGATGATAATATGTACTGAAATGTGTGCACATCAATGTACAAAAAATGTTTTTAAAAAGTGAGGATAGCCTTGAGTTGTTTGTGTACCTTCAGACATGAAACATGCTCTCTGATCTCTCACGAATGATATTAAAGTGAGTTTTCTTCATTAACATTTGATTAGCTTCTGCTCCATGAGTCAAGGTTGAATTGATCCCTCCAGGGCATATTCTGCAACATTTACAGGAACGCTGATTAATGCTGACTACAACATGTAAGATGGGAGTCGCATATTAATTGAAATTGGAGTTACTCTGAGTATTTGCTTAAGTTTGCTGGAACTAAAAGAGAATCAGTCTTTGCACTTTGGTTGTTCTTTTGGTCGTCTTGTGCTAAAATAACCAGTTTAGCCCATGAAATCAGTTGAATCAGTAAATATAGTCATTATTAGCCCATTTCTGCTTTAGCATTTGTGCTAAAAACAGTTTGGAAAAGGCTATATTGAAACTATGTGCAGTCTTAAGGTCCCTGTGGAGAAGCTTGGGCTGGCTCCGCTTCACTGTTTGTGGTCATGCATCCAGTGCATTTATCGACAAGGTAGATTCAGCTACGTGCCTCAGCATCAAAGCGTGAGAGTGGGAGTACAGCCCTGCAGCAGGGCAGTATCCTATAGACTACATCAAGCTTTCGCATGCTACAGAAACAACATAACCTCATGAATCATTGGAGCTCACATAGGGCTTTTACTACCTGTTAACTTTTTCTACATCATTGAGACATCTGCTCCTGGCATCAATAGTGATGTTGTGAAAAAAAATTATATATATATATACATATATATATATATATATATATGTATGTATGTATGTACTCAGCTCTCAGAGGCATGTTAAGACAACGCATGCAGATAAATGAGTGCCTAAAGAGTTGATGGCAACCTCACTTCTTACTCCTCTGAATCTTGCTTGAGCAAGTCCATGTGAATTTCTGATATGACATCACATCCCGCCTTTACAGCTGCAAAAAAATTAAAGTGGATAAAAAGAAACTCTGAAAGATACTAAACCGGTAATATGTGACCAATACCACTGCCATGCTGTACATTTTTTATACAAATGATGTAGCCTATAAAAGAAACCCTGACACTGCTTCCTCTATGCTTTACTGACTCTGTGCTTCATCTAGTGATGTAGGCTACCGCAGCACTTAGTGTGATAAGCATGACTTTACAATTTGATATGAGGATGTTTCCAACATTCATTTGAATCCTAGAGTCCCACTTCCACATGTGAATATATTGTATAAGCAGTGTATATTTACAGTGTGAGATACATTACATTGTAGCTTTTAACAGAGTATTTTGCACTGTGTAACTTCTACCACTTTACTGTAGCCAAAGTGATGTTACTTCCTTTGTGGTCCTTCCTAAATGGTGATTGCATCATCAGTACTTTGTTCGTTCTCAGACAACAATAAAAGATGTGTATATATTGTTGTGTATTTCTGGCTTTCATATTATTATTATGTCATATTAATACAAACTTATTCAGACAAGTAAACTGCTCTGTGGAGGAAGTAGTAATTGTGTAGTATCGTCACTAGGTGGCACTGTAACAAGCAGATTTGTTAGCCACCATACCCCCAGAATACTGACTGTGTGGATAATTACACTAAGAAAAAACATCTTTTAATCAATGTGAAATTATACATCTTTATCTCCAATATGACTGTGTTTGTTAGTATTACCTTCTCCACTGAAGAAAGGGTTTAAAGTGTTTATTGAAAATGCATAAAAGAAGTCCATGGCTGTCATGGGGGTTCACACAAAAAAGTTTCATTATATTGTTTCATCTTTTTAACAAATTACTTTGAGGTGTATCTTACCAAAATCTGTTGTTAGTACATACAGTAAGTGCACTGTATACTGTTAAAGCGTCTGTACTTGTACTTTTGAAATCCAGTTGTGGTCATGATCTTTGATTCTTTAAAACAGAAGAAAGTACAGTTTGCTTTTTGTAGGTTTCTATTCTATTGCTTAATCTGGTCAAGTAACAATTTATACTGTCTGTCACTATGTCTAGAATTATGTGAAAAAAATGCAGGGTTAATCTACATAAACTCAGTTTGCCCTCATCTTTCAACCCAATATAAACCAGTGATTTATTTTGAGTTTACTACACTCTTATTGTGCATGGTTAGTATTGTTGTTAAAGTTTAATGAATGTTCTAAATCTAACATCTTATGTTACTCTTTTAAAATGAAGGCATTTACATAAGGAGGATCAATGCCAAGTTTTTTTGTCTGGAGGAAATGTTTCTCCTATTGTAAATAGTTCTACACCATTTTGAGTTTGGCGTACCTCCAAATATAGACCATCTTTAAACTATCTGGAAGAAAGCCTGGACCAATTACAGCGTGCTCACCTAGGACCAGTTGTAGGCTGAATGCACACATTTTTCTTGGTAATATTACTCAAGCTGTGCCTAGGTCAGCACCAGTCAGCACTTTTCCCCCCCTCTCGCAAGCTTTTCCATCCTCCCTCAGACTGTGACAAATACAAATGTGTTCTTTTAAGTACACAGACACTTCAGAAAGTGTCTTCAGTGGACAGCAGAGAAACAATACACCAATATAAGGCAGTTTCGTATCCCAAACTTTGTATTTAGAAAAGGCATCTGTAACTTCACATGACTGTCAGTTAATCTAATACCCGTGTGTCTGCAGCACGCTGCCAGTCAGGCGGGCTCCATTATCCTTATCTAGTTTGTTTGAAAAGAGGCTCCACTCAAACAGACGCCCACAAGCTTATTGTAACGAATAATCAGACAGGGAACAAAGACTCTTTGTTAGAGAAAAGGTTACATTGCAAACAGGCTGTAAAGTCTATTGTACATGTTATACACAATTCATCTGCACTGCAGTATCTCTTTTGTTTTGATTCAAACCTGTGGTGTGGTCTTCCACACTAACCACACTTGCTATGCTGTAGGGTAAATTTTCCATATGAACAGGCATTCATGACCTCACATGCCAATTCATGCTATATATACCCTCAGTGATGTGTATTTATCAGTATGCAACAGTTATATTGAATCTTCTGAAGTACTAAGAGAAAAATTAAAGCACTACCCTCCCAATCTACATCATTAACTCCCAGAGGAAATCACACCACATGCCTGAAATTAGTTTTTAAGACTCTTTATTAAGAGATTAATAATACAGATGGTCTGGTTATACTATACTATGCACATTTTAAAACTTTAAAAAAGGACATCTCACTATCACATTACTGTGGACCAGAGATATGAGAAGTTTATATACATCATAAAGAACACAGGTTTATATACTGAATGGAAAATACTTGTTTCAATAAAAACTACTCTGAATGTGACAAAAAAGGTATTCTATATTTAATACCAGTGTTAGATATTTAAAAAGGAGATATGCTGACAAACATCGGTTTTACTGGATTGTGCATCCATGACAAGCTGTGTAGACAGAACACATACTATACTGATGAGCCCCCTTTTGCAATCATCCACTTCTTGTTACACACATTATCTGTCATTGTTAGGTCCAACCACTAGGGGTCAGCACTGAGACCTTTTTTGATCCTGGCCATGCGGACCTCTGCCATCAGCTCTTTGAGGTATTCAATCTCCCTGGCCATGGATTCAGCCTTCTCAGTCAGCTCCATGTTCTTCCTCTCCAGCACTTCATGCTCTGCCAGAAGCGATTCCTGCTCAGCTCTCTTCTTCTGACGGTAGCGAGTGGCAGCCGTCTTATTCTGCTCCATCTTCTTTAGTTTCTTGTTCTTTACCGCCTTCAAAGATGTCCTTTCCTCTCCACTTGCACCCGGGAGTGACTTTACTTTGACATTGGTGGCACTGGAGGAGGCTGGGCTGGCTTTATGTTTGGGTTCAGGGTATGGTCTGCTTCTGGAGGACCTTGGTTGAGGGGAGGCTGGAGGAGAGGAATGAATGACCTCTGAAGTGGTGGTTACAGTGGTGGTGGTGGTGATCCCAACTTCATCTTTGGGAGTCAGAACCAGGACGATGCGGGTTGGTGAAAGGGAGAGTACGAGTCTCGGGACTTGAGGGACCACAGAAGCTACAACTGGCTTCACCTCACTCTCTGAGACATCCACTTCACTGCCCAGGTCCAAGGTGTAGACTGGAGAGGAGGGAGAGTCAATCAAGGGGGAAGATGGGTCAGGGGAGGCAGGCTCAGATTTGATTTCCAACTCTTCTTGTGGCTCTGGGACACACAGAGAAGGGGAGGGGACCTCCTGCCTGTCGATGAGGACTTCAGGCTCAACTGCTGGAATGATAGGAGGATCTGAACAGACTGAGGGAAGAGTGGTGGGAGGAATACTTGGAGGAGAAGCAGTGGGAAGACTTGGGAGAGCAGGAGTTGAGAGAGCAGGTATTGGCAGGGAGTCAAGCTCCATGGGGCAATCCAGGGAGGCCAGGAGGTCTTCTGGAGAGCTGGGGGACTCTTCAGCAGGACTGCACGAGCCAATCAGAGAGTCCAGGTCAAATTCGCTCAGATCCACCCTTTCAGCCATCCAGTCCAGGTCACCGAACGCATCCTCTGTGGGGACAAATGAGGCACGATATTAATGAGCTATCGGCTTTTTCACTGTTACACTGGCACTGTGCTTAAAAGGCTACTTTCTGTTAATGAATATTAATTAACAGTCATTACCTTTGCCATAATCTGAGACTGTCTCGGTACATCTCAGCTGACCAGGGTGGCCCAACCAGGGGAGGGAGAGCAGGTCAGACTCAGTCCCGGCTTTGTCCCCATGGAGGAGGATGGCCGGCGGTGAGGGAGGAGGTGAGTAGAAGGGAGGAGGAGAGGAGGAAGACAGCGATGAGGAGGTGAGGGGTGACACAGGTGATGTGGCCCCCTCCATTGAGGTTCCTCCTCCTTCGTGTTGTTCTTCTTGGTCAGGGTGAAATAACAGGGAGCCCACGGCGTCAGCCATGGGAGAGGAAGGCTCCCAGAGAAGGGCCTCCATGTCTTCCAGGCCAAACTGTGAGTTTGTCATCATCATGGTCATAGTGGCTGTTGTTGGTCACAAATGGAGTGTGTGACGATGCTAGGAAAGCGTCGAACTCTTTTATGCTGTCGAATGCAGCAGTGCTGAGGGTTTCCACGTAGGACCTGAGGACAGGGGGAAAAGAAAACATTTGTGTTAAAAATTTGATCATCAATACTAAGAAAAATCTATTGTAGTAGATAAAACCCTAAAAAAGTTGATAAAGATGAAAAAGGCTGGAAGATGTAGACTTCAAACTGTCAACACTAGTGATGTCACCGCACAAAACAGTAGTGTGGGTATGAAAATAATGATTCTGATGTCACACGGTAAAACCGCTCACATTTTAGCGCAACACTGCCCCCATCACTGCAATGCACCTGCAACACATCATGTGTTTCAACCCAGCTACGAGTCTTGTGACTCTGACGTCAGTGTGTTTGCCAATGGGGTCATACGGTCCACCGCCCTCCCTCACTAAAACACAGCCACATTTTTGTTCTCCATCCGCCCACAGTAAGCCGCCATTTTGACACAAAAGAGGAAACGAGCCATTTTCTTCACTGCCACGTTGGCACTTGATCGCGTTAGCAACTGAGTTTGATACAAATGTAGCAAATCTGTTCTCGACGATTAGACTGATACAATGTAGCGAGGACATTAGAGCCAATAAGAAAGCGTAACATTTCACTTTAGTGTCTGATGTTGCGTCATCTAGATGGTTAATCCTTTTTATACAAACTACCGCTAAAAAGCTTAATTGTATTAAATTATAACTATTCCACTCTGTGTTTTTAAAATGAACTGTAAACGGTAAAACTAAATAACTGGAATTTATTTAAGGTCTGGTTTAACTACCGCTATAGGCCGGGCAGCTGTCATTGACCATATGTTACAAAAATAATACTTACGACATGTTGCTGAAGTAGAAGTGACTCAGTGCACTGGTTGGATGCACTGTTTTGTTGGCTGCTGCTAGGTCGCTGCACGCGTCTACACTGCCATTTCGGCAAAAAGTGCGATCTCCGACAATGCTGTTCCTTCGTTTCCTTGGGATGGAAAATGGCGTGTGGTGTGGCGCGGTGCTATTATAGAGCCAAAGATAGAACAGGAGGTATCCTTCCGCAGTGGTCATAATATCACTCCGCCTAGGTTTGCGACTATGCCACTTTCCACGCATGTTTACTGTCATCCTAAAAAGTAATCACTGATACTAGACTTTACAAAGTGACGCAGTATTGTTTTTATTATTAATACAAGATTATTTGACTTATGAGAATAATTTCCATTAGTTCTCTTTATTACAATAATGACTGAACTACCCTTAAATACTGGCTTTAGTCAATCAGACATAGACAACAGAATAGGTTTTACAGTTATAGAATTTCTTTTAAATCAGAACACATGTTAAATAAAGCTTTTAATTCTGATGCATCTCTCTCTCACACACACACACACACACACACACACACACACACACACATAGGATACACACACACAAACACAGAGTTGTCTCTCTCAAGAAAACATTTCCCACATACAATTCAGGTGATCTAGTTCATCCTGCAGATTTTGAGCCAGCAGGCGAACTCTACCTGAAAACTTGCTCTTATTGGACTGCCTCAGCTTTTGATCATCCTTTACTTTAAAATACAGATCCATTTCCTTAGCAAATGCCTGAAGCAGTCTCTGAGATGACATCCCAGCTGTGTGTGCAACAGAAGTCCTCCCACCATTGTTCATGCTACTCCTAAACACAGACTGTGACAGATGTGCTATCTTCAGTGCGTCAGGCTGGGCTCCTGCCCTCTGTAACCTGGCAAGGTCATGCCTTCGCAGCTCATTCATCCCAGAGAGGATAAAATCCAGACAGCGTTCCATGTCAACAATATTTGCCATGTAGTCATTGACTAGTTTCTCAACTGTTGTCCTATTCGCAGTGTTGTTGTTGGCCTTGGCAGCGTGGGCGCCCATGCCCCCAGCGGACGCCACCATACCTGCACCAACAGCTGTGGCAATCAGTGAGGCACCCATGGTCACAGGAGCTAAGGCAATACCCACCACTGCAGTCACCCCTCCCACAGCACCTGTGGTGCCTCCAGCAATACCCATGGTTTTGCTCTTCTTCTGCACCTTGTCCAGGTTGTCTGAGATGGAAGTAAACTCTGAGATCTTGACCCGCAGGATTTCATTGCGTTTCATCATGAGGAGGTTGTAGAGATGCAGGGCCTGTTTCACATTCATGGCTCTCTGATTAAATGACCTGCATAGGAAAGTAACAGAAAAGGCTTAATAAAAGTCTGTTTCTTGATCTAGCGCTAAATCTAGCTTTTGTTCAACTTCATATTAATTCTGAAATAGTTTAACCCATTAACTTCTATTGTCACATTTAAGCTGTTACACAGAAGTTCATGTTGTAATTATGTATTTAGAAGTGTTCACCAGAAAATCACGCATCTAGTTCCACATCTAACCTGCATATTCTTAGGTATATTTGCTATGAAAAGGTATGAATTACACTTTAAAAAGAAATAGAGATATAATAACACAAAACTAATGGAGCCAAAATGACGTTGCCAGTTCCCAAGTAGGAATTCACATGACAGTTTGTTACCTGATTTCCT
The DNA here is from genome assembly GCF_914725855.1 of Thunnus albacares. Classification (NCBI taxonomy): domain Eukaryota; kingdom Metazoa; phylum Chordata; class Actinopteri; order Scombriformes; family Scombridae; genus Thunnus; species Thunnus albacares. The sequence goes on along the minus strand of NC_058122.1, from coordinate 8,958,732 downwards.
CCTCTATACTGAGACCAAACAATGATGGAGCCATGTAATCAGATTCTGTTGAAATGTCAGCACAGAGACAGATTAGATATTGTACACTTTGATCTTCTTTGTTATTGAGGACACTGACATGTTTTTTTCACATTTCTTTTAAAATGAATTAATACACAAAATTGGCAGTCAGTATAATAAGAATGAAAAAGGAAAAGTTTGATGCTTCTTTCCTTGTTTAGTTTTCAATATCTATCTAGCAGAAGACATTTAATACTTACTTGACACTTTTTTCAACCATCTCAACATCCCATTCATCTCCTGAGAAAAAGAGAGGAGAGTAGATTTTATTTATGACGGTTTTGATATCACTCTCTGACTTCTAGCTGGTTGGTACTAAATCAAATGGTGCTCAATGGTGTTTGTTGGTAAAGGAGCAGGGCAAGTGAACCATTTAGTTCAGGTAAGGTTTACCTCTGTGTCCTCTGTGGTCTGTTGACGTGAAGAGGAACAGCGTCTTTGGTATTCTTCAGAGCGAAGTGTTGACCTCCCTCGTTTCTGGTACTGTTTCATAGAAATAGATCATGATAGATATCAGAAATCAAATAATGCACCCTATTGCCTAAATCTACAGAAATATAATCTACTCAGTTTTTAAACTCCTTATCTCTAAAATCTAAACCACATATGCCTGGAAGTATTCTAATAATTAAATAATTATACCAACTAGTCAACATGTGAAGTTTATTCAGTATATTCTGAATATGTGTGTGTGTGTGTGTGTGTGTGTGTGTGTGTGTGTGTGTGTGTGTGTGTGTGTGTGTGTGTGTGTGTGTGCGTGTGTGCTTTTGTATCTGTCTCTCTCACCGTCTTATCATCATCCTCTGGCAGAATGTCCAGGTAGGAAGGATACTCTATCTCACTGTACACTGACTCCGATGGTGTCCTGATAATGACAGGTGGGGGTGGTGGGTTGAATGAGGGTGGTGGTGGTCTGGTCTGTTATAGACAAACAAGATGAATTTGTTGCTTCACTTTATTGCTCAATACATTTGCTTTTCTCTACAAGATACTAATATTGACACCAATGGTTTCTGATGAATGAGCAGTAAATTAATGGTTTGTTGGATGTTTCTTCCTGACAATAAACCAAAAAACAGTCATTTTCATTTAATCTAGATGTTATTCTCTGGTATGATCATTTACATTGTCTGTAAATTTTCAGTGCAACTCCCGTCAAAAATGTTTTTCTTCTTGTTCCTACAGTTAGATGTTTGAGCTTCACAACAGAATGATGTGTGTGCAAAGTTTGACACTAGAAGGCTGTTTTTACATTCATCTGCTAAAGGCAGAAAGTTCCTCTGTGCTCTCCTTAAATCTGATTTTAAGGCCTATGAGAATGATTTGTGACATCACAACTACTTTGAAGCTGGTTGTGGTCCAGTATGAAACTTATACAATTGTGATGTGGGAATTTGAAGCCTCCAGTGAACAAACACTGACAATTAAGGAGGCAGCTTGTGTCTAGCAGTTGAACTTTAAAAATGAGCAATTTTATGTATTAATTGATACACAACACATCATTTTAAGATTTTTTTTAACAAGTTAATTTAACTTTTTGTGGAAAAACCATGTCAGACAAATTAAAAAAAAAACATTTAAAAACATGGAGGTGATCTTTAATACTGTGTGTCTAGAAAAACAATCATATCATCATTTTTCAAAAGGTCATGAATTATAAGTCATACAATGTCATGCAAATGCAATAGAGATAAGTAAACTGCTGTGCAGAATAAGGTGCTATGTGCTAAAAGGCTGAACTTTTCACAGTATTGGTGCATAGGAGACTTGGGCATTCTAGGAACACGGCGGACCTGTTTATCAAGTTGATAATCAGAGCAAATCATTCTTTCTAATGACTTGCCTGAAAACCTTCAGATGAGAATATAGGGGCCACATATGATTCTTTTCAAACAAATTGTGAATTGCCAGTGATAGTTTGACAGCTACAACATCACACATACTCATGTGAGGCATGTCATGTTAGACTCAATTTCCTCAATTTCTCTGCTTCACACACACACACACACACACACACACACGTACTAGTCTGCCCTCTAATAGGTTGATCGAAGCTGGTGCCATTTCTCATGTGATGTTGTGACATTTCACCAGTAAATAAACTGAACATGAATGTGTTGTGGCTGCTTGCAGTTTCTTCAGATCCTCCAGACTGTTCAGGTTATTAAAGCTCCTCTAGCCTCACTTGATAGTGGAGAAATTTGGGGTAGGGGTGATTGGTCAAAGTCTGTTTATGGCTCCAAAAACTCATGGGCGGGCCCTGCCAAAATCTGCGCTCCCTGTTGACTTAACTGTATTAAATGCATGAAAAAAGAGTGAAGTCTTACATATATGATTTTCCATGACGGCATGACAAACACACATGATACAGACGTTTTGTTGCTATTTTGGTACCTGTCCAAGCACGATTCATCATCTGTCATACCTGTGTAGGCGATGTTTCACAAGCTGAGGCAGAGGAAGGGAGGGTGGACTGCCTGAGTTGAGAAAGGTGAGGCGGTACTGCAGGTCTGTCAGTGTCTGCGGACTGAAAATCATAGACATTCACTTTGTGACACTATGGTTGAGTAATGCAATTGAGCATATCAAAACAATGAGTGTATATGTTATAGTCTATTTCCTATAACAGGTTGCTGAGCATTCATGCTGTTGATTGATGAGTTGGACCGATAATAGAAATAACAACCAAAGGTTTGACTAAAACTCTAATGTAATTTAGAGGTAATTTACCATTGCACCATAAGTCCCCTATTGTATAAGGTTTCTGATTCAACTCAGAAATGACTGTCATTCACATTCAGATGTGTCTCATAGGAGTCTGACATGTGTTGGAGAAATCTTAAGAGGAAGTGAAAAAATGAAACACATCAGCCCTTACCTTGGATTTTACCAGGATTGCAGAAGTTTTTCTATCACCATAGATGGAGGGAGGAGGGGGGCGTTCAGGCCGAGGGCGAGTGGGAGGAGGAGGAGGAGGAAGTTGTATTTTCTCAGTAACCGCTGAAGGCTAGAGAAATTAAGGAGGAAGTAAGTATCATTAATGTTGATAATCAACACATTAAGTTGGAAAAAGTTAAAAAATATTCTATGTAAATTTTGTACGTCATTGGCCATTATTTCATAAAACATATTTCTATTGTTAAAAAACATTATGATGCAAGCAAAGGTTTTAAAGGAATAGTTTGAGATTTGGTGAAATATGCTTATTTGCTTTCTTGCATGGTTAGATGAGAAGATCAATTCTGCTTTCATATGTTAAATATGAAGCTTCAGCCAGGCTGGTTAGTTTAGCTTACAGCTCACCTGACTTACTCCAAAGATAACAAAATCCCACACCTCTAAAGCTCTGATCAACATGTTATACATTGTTTGTTTAACTTCCTGTATCTGCTGGTTGCCTGGCAACCCCACAGTGATGACAAGACTTCAAGACATAAAATTGTATCAATCTTCTCATCCAGCTCTTGGCAAGAAAGCGAATAGCTATATTTCCCAAAATGTCAAACTATGCCTTTAAGAGGTGTAATATTCATAATAATAACACACATAGCAATCATTAAAAGAATAAAATTAAGCTCATTATTTTGATTAAAATATCGTATACCATCAGAGTTGGCTCAGTATTTGAAGTTGTATAATATGAACTACTTCTGTTGACTGCTGCTGTGGGTTTACTGGAGGTCACACATTTGTTGATTGGTGGCTTAGGAGGAGGACGAACAGGACGAGGCCTCTTACTGTCTGCAGGGTGTTCATTATTTTGGGAACTCTGATCATAAATGGACATGGAAATTGCTTATTAATACATGCTATCATGAGTTAACCAGGTTTCAAAATCTTGTCAAACAACTGTTCAACTCACCGCTGCATTGCTAGATTCATCTACAGAGTCAGCAGTCTTGTTGTTGTTGTTACTCTGGACATTTGGTTTTAACGTAGACCTGGGACGAGGTACAGGCTTAACTTTAACCTCTGACTGGCTTCCATCTGTGAGAGCAAGCTGGGGAAAAAAACAGAGGTTGAATGAACATTGTTAATAATGCATGTGACCTGCAACTATTGTATAAGAAGCATATGTAAACAGCTCAATAACAGCAATAAAGGGTTTAAAGGGAGCCCGTCAACTCTATGCCAAAAAGCACTGAAAGAGGAAAAACATCAGGTAAATTACAGGTAAGTCTCAGGATTCCCGTTGGCCCCTCTGAATGTCTTTAGTTCCTCTAAAGATGGTAAAACATGATGGCATGCAAATACCAAAGTCTATTATTAGTTTTTACCGCCACATCCGGGTCTTCATAGATGGACTGTGGGATGTCACAGGAGCTGATAGCAGACGTCATCATGTGCTTTGTCCTCGGGGGTTTGGGCAGCTGTGGTGTTAAATAATGACAGAAATGAATTCTCTACTATTAGAACTATCAGTCTAACAGGTATTGCTACAATTGCACTGCAGCCTGTTACCACTATTCCCATAATCATAATAACTTTGTGCTGTCCTTTACATTGTATATGGTTACATAAAGACATGTTACCAGAAACGTTTTTGTTATCTGTGATCTACCTGCAACCTTTCAGGTTTTTTTCTTGTCTGACTGACAGTTTGGTTCCTGTATCTCCAAACAGGAATGCAGGGGTGTAGTGGAGAAGTGTGTGTTATCATTCATGAAAATCTGCTGTATGTCTGCCTCATCCACAACTCAAAAATCAGACAGACAAACAGATTTTGAGACAGGGGCCTCAAGATTAGAAATTAAAGCAGAACCCACCTTAAAGCCTGAATCATATCAGTTGATATAGTGTTTTAATGGTGCATGTTACCACTCTTGTGAAGCTGTACCTTTCTGGCTCTGTTAGTAATCTAGACTGGCTTACCTTACTTTTAGTGGTAAACACATGTGCAAATTTGTGTATGGACAAGTTTAGCACCATGTGTCAATAAATAACAACAAGGCCTTTTTCAGTGAAGACATTTTGACATGTCACAGCAGGAAAAGCACAGATGTAAATAATCAAATTAATTCAATTAGCTGCTTTCTGGTATTGTGCATGCTGGCTCGCTGTCACACTGTTATGGCTGACTGGGACACTCAAATAGAAATAGAGTAATCCATGTGCTTTACCAGTTTGCATTACAGTTTACCTCAGATAATGCAAAAGTGCAGTTCTCATTAGTTTAAACTATTCTGTAAAGCCAGGGCAATGCAAAACTAAAGCATAAAATAATAAAAAAAAATATGCACTACCGGCTAAGTTTATAACCAGTAAATCATGACTTTGAAGGGAATAGATGAATGCATGTCAACAGTGACTTACTGCAAGACAGTAAATCAAATTTTTTTTCATCTGCTGTTGGAAGACAAGTTAAACTGGTGTTGCAACACGCAATTAAATTATCAAATCCAAAAAAGAAATATAATTGAAATGTATTGAGAAAATTGAATGAGAAACCAGTTGAGGAGAGATCAGCATTGTTTGCAAAAATCTTCCTCATGCACGTGCATGAACTGGTAAAACCCCGCGCAATAATAATTCAGAACTCCTCAGCATAATTCATTAGACACAAATTGTGTTTATAACATATGTTTATAGTCAATTATAGGCTAAAATATTTTATCAGAACAATATTTGAACAGTTGTTGGAGTATGATAGCAAGACATTTTAAGCTTTTCAAGCAAACTCATTATCACTGGACTCTCCCATTAAACTGTATGTCTGCTTAGAGTCTTCTGAGGTGTTCTGATTGTACCCACTTGCTGCTATTTAAGCTTACTTAGCTTACTGGATGATTTATTGTGTAATCTAATAACATAGAGTTTCAGTTGTAATATGAAATGTGTTCAGGTCATCTTTTCAGTGAATTGGTGGTACATGTAAATCACATGTGAGGTTCCACACTAGCATGTGCCTGAATCTCTGAATGAGACTGGTGGAAGAACGTACAAGAAGGTGACAAAACCAGAATCATCCAACCTTTGGCCCAGCTCTCTTCTAAAACATATATTTGAGTATTCATATACAATGGAAAGAGTTGGCTCTTACCGTCATGGTCCAGTTTAGTCCACTCTATGTAACTGTAATGTTTTATCTTCGATTATGGATCCAATAAAAGAAATAGCTCAAGATTTCTCCCATGCATGTACTCCTGGCCTGTACTCCTGTCGGGCCAGGATGCCATAGATGCCTGCTCCTCCCTCTCTGTGCTTGTTCTCTCTGTCCCTTTCTCTGTCATCAAGTCTAAACAGACCTAAAGGTGTGTGATTTCCTCACAACGTCACAACAACGAAAAAATGTGTGGGTGGACTTTCTTTTTTTGCCATATACACATAAACAGAGGAGTGGAAAGAACGCCAATATATGTCAACATGGTCATTCAGACAAATACACACACACAAAGGCGTTTTTGTCACTGAAGAGGACATTGCATCCACTTGCATTAATTAACTGGAGACTTACCCTAACTTTAACCATAACCTCTACATGCCAAACATCCACCCTGACCGTAAACTCAAACTAAACTTAACCTATAAACTTGACCATAAATCAAGTCTCATCTCTAAAGTTTAATGGTTTTCATTGTGGGGACCAGCTTTTCTTGTTGTCAACAGCCTGAAGTCTGATTGATGATGATGGATGACGTTTTGTGAATGTGAACTTTTTGTACGTAAGTCAGAGTGTTGGTTTTCCTATGTGTTTTTTTTTTCTTTTCTGAAACTTGTCCGACAGGCCAGGTGAGTGTCTGTTTTGTAATCTTATCTGCCCTCATGCTTTGTCATGATCAGAAGAAGCAGTTTGTTGGATAGTGTTTTGATTTAAAGCTCTTATATTGTCACTTATACTTGCATGTTATTACTGAGGCCTTGAGAAAGTAATTCCACCAGCTCATAAGCTATAATGTCTTAATTCAAAGGTGATTTTATGATTTTTTTTTGTTTGATGCCTTCATTTCAGTAGTGGATGGTGACAGGGAATGTGGAGAGACGGAGGAGGTATGACATGTAGCAATGGTCCCACATCAGGCTCAAGCACCCTTGAGGAACTTTGTAAAGTCTGAGAAAATAACCCTTGTGATGTCATCAGGCTTATCTCAGTTTGGGATTGGAGATAACTTTTTTTAACAGAAAGTCTTTGTCAGTGAGCTGCATTATGGGAAGTGTAGGGTCCAGTACTTTTACAGCTTGACTACGATGGGACTTAAAATAAAGACATCTTGGCCTCTATTGCATCGATATTGAACTTTTTTTTTTTTTTTTTTTAAATGATCTGTTTCTTTCAAGGCCCAATAACATGCAATTTTAATATCAAAGGAAAGGTTCACAATTTTTCATGTCTGTCTTAAAACAACAGTCAGGTGCCGAAATAAACACTGGCATGTTTTTCTTGCTGTAATCCTGTTCATACTGGCCTTTATCATGCACTTTCAATGCAAGTGATAGCAGACAAAATCCACAGCCCTCCCTCTTGTTCAAAAATGTATTTAAAAGTTTATTTGAAGCTAATATATGGCTTCAGTCTTCCAAATTAGTGAAATTAAGTCAATATCTGTTAGCCAAGTTCACTCTTTTTGTTATGATCCTTCTACTGCATTTGAACAGGAAAACACTGTTGAGACATAAAGAGGGATTTTTATACTAAAAAGACTGTAACTGTGTAAGATATCTACTTTATTTGACAAACTCAGATGGCTAAAACCTCATATTATCTTCAGATCAACTTTTAAATGCATTTTTGCTTAAAATATGATCTGTGGATTTCGTCCTCCATCACTTGCATTGAAAGTGCATTATGAAGAGATCTTTTAATGGTCACTATGAAGAGCAGGAATAATTACAGCAAACGAAACCTGTGTCAATTTTCTAATGGGCAGCTGAATATCAAGACCAAGTGGAATGAAAAGTTGCATTTTCTTTCCTCTGGCTGCAAGAATTTCATATAGACATATAACATCTGGCATTCAACAAACTGTTTAAAGTATGTTTTCTATTATGAGAAACCTTTTCTCAGCTGGGTTTGCAAACATTTACACAGCGTGTCAGTATGCGATTTATCATTCATTTCACTCCCACATCACAACTCGTGACCCTTCAGAGATCTAGTGCACTGGTTTATAATGACGGATGATGGCCATTGGCTTCGACCAATGACAACACCTGACTGATTATTTTCCTCCAATCGGAGGCGCCCACAGCGGGGGGAAACCGAGTGAATACGGACATTGCCGAAGCACATTTAACCTCCTGCGTCAGTTGAAATAGTGGTTTGTGTTTGAGCGCCTGCTAGAATCGGAAACACTTTAAAAGTGTCGTTTTACTCTTCGAGGACAGAGATGACACGGCCGGAGATATTTTATATCCTCGGGGCGTTGCTGGTAACACAGAGCGTTGCCATCATAAGGTAAATACAGTTTGTCAGCTGCCAACTTAAGGCAAAACATAATATGACAATGTGTGCTTATATTACACTTTAGACAATATCACACTTCTGGGGAAAGAAAGGCATCATTGAGTGCAGATGAATGTATACGTGTGTGTTAAATCCTCATGCTGTTCTCTTGCACAGTTAATTAGCTTCAGGTGTGTCCAATTCATGTGCGAATTATTCACAGGTAATAATAACACCGGTGCGTTTTACATGTTTGCCGATAACTGTAAACTTTGTGCAGTTGCAAGATTTGCATTCGAGTCCGATAGCTCTGTTTCAGGAAGTAGCCGTTTTGCGCGTATGCATGGAACACGCGCGCATTGTTGTGACAGTGACATTTAATCTAATATGTTATTCCCCTAACTAACAGAGTTCCCCTTCATAAGACAAGAAGCCTACGCCGCCTAATGAGCGACAATGGGATGTCTCTGGAGCAACTTCGGGCTTTGGCAAAGACTGGTGATGCACCAGACAGCTCTCCCTCCCCCAACGTTCCTGTAGAGAGACTCACTAATTTCATGGATGTATGTATACCACACAGTCTATGACGTATACCCACTACTTCAATTAGTAGTTAAACTCAAAATGGCCATTGAGTCATCATCCAGTGAGGATGCCCATTTTGTTGCATCCTCATAGGAGGGAGTTCCAAATGCGTAAAATGTCAACACACTTCTCCACTAGTGCAGCATAATTCAAGAGTTTTGTAGTCAAACAATGTACTGTGAGTCAACGAAGTTCCAAAAGTTCAATATTTGAGCATTCCCAGTGAGAAAAGGGAGGGAATGACAAAGTAAATATTAGACATTGGCATAGGTTCAACATCATGGGTTTATTTTTATTTTACCTTCCTTATATTTTGTTTGTTATTTTAAATGACTTGTAAGAAGGTTGAGACAGAACCAGAAAGACTAGATTATTAGTTGTGATTTCACATAGAGGACATGCTGCACAGTGGTGTGTCTTAATGGGTAAATGAGACAGAGATGTGAATGTTGTTAATTACACGTCTGCTTTCCTGCTGTAGTTTCAAACATCTGTTGTGAAAATTGCCTGTATTTGTTGTTAAATGTTAAAATCTTTGTTCTGATTGTCTCCTCAGGCCCAGTACTATGGGGCGATCAGTATTGGCACCCCTCCACAGGAATTCACTGTGCTGTTTGACACCGGCTCCTCCAACCTCTGGGTCCCCTCCATTCACTGCTCTTTCATCGATTTGGCCTGCTGTGAGTTTGCTTTTTAGGAAACTGACTCCTTCAACATGTTATATACTGTGTGTGTGCGCAGTTTCATGGAACATCCTGCTGTTTTTCTCAAATGGTAGTGACTAAAATATCTCACTTTTCTTTTTTTTTTTTTTTGCATTTTTAACCACAGGGAGGTCAGCATTCCTACAGTCCATGACATCTGTATGTTTTCATTTTGTCATCTCTCATTAGGGCTTCATCATCGTTACAACTCAAAGAAGTCAAGCACGTATGTTCAGAATGGCACAAAGTTTGCCATCCGGTACGGCAGAGGCAGCTTGTCTGGCTTCATCAGCGGAGACACTGTCTCTGTGAGTTTGAGAAACGCTCACTCGCATTCCCTCCCTCACTCTGTCACATAGCCCGTTTTGTTCAACTGCATTCCACGATTTTGCTGGTCATGCCGTTCCTATCATTTCATTAGAAGACTTTTTTCCTATTTGTGTTGACTTCTCGCCCCACTTTCTTTGCCCTGTGCTCGCAGGTTGCAGGCCTGGCTGTACCTGGCCAGCAGTTTGGTGAAGCAGTGAAACAGCCTGGCATCACATTCGCAGTCGCACGGTTCGATGGGGTCTTGGGCATGGCATACCCCTCCATATCAGTAGCTGGTGTCACCCCAGTGTTTGACACAGCCATGGCTGCCAAGCTGCTGCCCCAGAACATCTTCTCTTTTTACATAAACAGGTTGGTTTCTGAGGTATTTATAATAAAAAAATTTCATTGTATTCAGCCAGCTGTTGGATCACTGCCCTCTGTACTGGCGTGTTTGTTGAGATACAGAATTATGCTTCTCCGTACCTTCATTCTTAGAGACCCGACAGCAGCGGTAGGAGGGGAGCTGATGCTGGGTGGGACAGATCCTCAGTACTACACCGGAGACCTGCACTATGTCAATGTTACACGCAAGGCCTACTGGCAGATTAAGATGAACGGGTGAGGAAAAACCCTGTGTGGCACATGAGAACTATGAATGTACATGTACACATTAAATTAGACGTTATTACCAAATTTATTAGGATTTCCCCTCAAAAGAACTTGGTAAATATGCAAATAAAGGGGGTTTTATTTTTTCCATTAAAATTTTCAGTTCTGCATTACAGTAACTTGATGACGTGTTTCTGAGCAGGTGCACCAATTGCCTGCCAAGCTGCCCTGTGATGAAAGTGAACTGAGGATTCCTGTGTCTCTTGTCTCACCCTGCTACTCCCTCTCTAACCTGCCCCCACAGAGTTGAAGTTGGCAACCAACTGACTCTCTGCAAAGCCGGTTGCCAGGCGATTGTTGACACGGGAACGTCCCTAATCGTAGGTCCCGTGGAGGAAGTCAGAGCACTGCAGAAAGCCATTGGAGCTCTGCCCCTGCTGATGGGAGAGGTAGATATATTTTGTAAACTGTGCAGTATCTTGACAAAGCTCATTTTAGTTTTGAGAGATCATTTCAGTATATTCTCCTCTCCCTCTGTAGTACTTGATTGACTGTAAGAAGATCCCATCTCTCCCTGTCATCTCCTTCAACATTGGAGGGAAGATGCTTAACCTGACTGGAGAGGATTATGTCATGAAGGTAGAGACACTTACGTCACATGGTTGACTTTCACTTTAGTTTTGTCACTGTCAACTTTTAACCAACATTTGAAAACCTTTCCTTCCATGATCATGAAATGTACATGTAAAAGTTTTCAAATTATTTGATGGGCTGATGATGATGTACAATATACACTGTTATATAACATCTAATTTGTGAGGCCAATTAATGGTTGCATATTGGACCTCATTTTACTGGCATGTTTCAAATATTCTGTCTCCCTGATGTATGTAGCTATAGGTGGACAAAACATTGCAGCAGACTGCATTAGAGTGCACAGGTGTATCTAATAAACTGAATTTTAACTGATATTCTACCTTAATACAACATTAACTTGTCCCTATGTACATAAAGAAGTTATCAGTCTCTGTATTAGTCATGTTTTAACATGATTACTATTTAAAGGGGACCTATTATCCTCATTACCAGCTCTATATTTTTATTCTGGGACTCCACTAGAGTAGCTTTGCATGATTCACAGTTTTAAAAAAAAATCCTTATTTATCTTATACTGGCCCTTTTATGCAGCCCCTCAGTTCAGCCTCTGTCCGAAACAGGCTGCTCTAGCTCCTGTCTCTTTAAGGCCCCCCTCCTAATGAGTCCACTCTGTTCTGATTGGTTAGCTTCTGGAAGCTGTATCACAGCCTACTTCTACTGGCTACGTAAGGCTATGTAAACAAACTATTGTAGCAGGATTTCATTTCTTTTTCTCCTTCTTTACTCGAAATGTCAACTTCTCAAATCCATCCATACTTGTTTGAGCCCAAATCCGATCCGGAATATGAGGGTGGACAGCACAAACATCTGTAGCAACAAAGATTACAGCAAGACGTCTCTGTTTGGTAAATCTTATGCTCATTACCTGCTTATTGTGTGATATAACAGTATAAGTTACGTGTGGGAAATGTGCTAAAATGCAGACTAAAGAGGAAAACGTCCTCAGTGAGGAAATAACAAAGGTAACGTAGCTAGTAAAATGTTAGCCTGTTGTTGCCAAATGACTGTATAGCATCTCCCTGCACCGTTCGTGCTGTGCCTGGAGCAAATAACCATATAAAGAAATCTGTTACGAGTTGACGTCAGCTCATCTCAAAAGTAGAAAACACTGTTGGAAACCGAGCATTCAGAGCAGTCTGAAGCCTGAGCTTTCTGCTCACAGGGATTACTTGTACGTACGTTTACCTCTTTATTTGAAACTTTGGCCACATTGAACATGAACATCCGACATTTTAACACACACATTTTAACAAAATGCATAAAAATAATGCACTTCAAAGTTATCTGAAGCTAATATGAGGTTTCAACAGTCTAAATTAGTCCAATTAAGTGGAAATCTTCAAAAGTCACTTATTTTAATGCAAAATTCCCTCTTCATTTCCACAGAATGTGTTTCTTTGCTGAGTCGCAGTGGAGGCAAAATAACAAAAAGATGATATACGCACGGCTGCTCATATTAGCTTTATTAAACTTTAACCCTGTGAACCCCAAACCATCAAATAATTGCCAGAAAATTCTAATTCTTTGAAAATGGAGAGTTTATTGGACCTTCTGACAAATTAAAAACACATAAGAAATTAACTAACTCTTTGCATAGATGAGCTTTGTTTTGTATCATATTTGATACATATTTAACAAACCCACCAACAGGGCCAAAAGGAAAAGAACTTTTCAGTTAGTTTGGTTCATTGTTTGTTTCACAACCTCTTTATTTTGCATTGTGGCAGGCAAGAAAACAGTTTCTGTTCTTGTTCGGGCAAAGATGGACTTCACATTTCCCACTGTAGACATTGGAGAAGTGCAGTGCTTGCATTTCTGTCAGGTTTCCCATGTAGGGAAATGATCAGTGTCGTCCTTTCTCACATCAGGGGTCACACTAGAGGTTGGCCTTTTGCGGGGAGGTGTTCCTACTGCTTCTGGAGAGGATAGTTGTCTGCCACACTTAATTTTTGCCCTTTCCTGCACTTGTGAGTGATTTGTCAACAGTAGCCTGAAACCTTTACAGGGCCATGGGTTTCTGCTTGGGCTTCAGTTTCTTCTTGTCTCTTCTGTAGAGGGTCCATGTATTGATTACTGGCACCAACTGTACATATACTGTCTTCAGGATCTGAAGTTGAACGTGTAAAGTTCGATAGCATATCAAGGAGTCCATTCCTCTTCATCATCATCATCTTCCCCTAACTGCTCCATTTCACTTGAATCACCGTCCATAATCATCTTCAGGACATCTTCAACATCGTGCTTCTTTGCCATCTCAAAATAGACACCAAAAACAAATTGTTGTGTATTTCTTCTCTGAATTGGTCAGTTTTTAGTGAATATCAATGAGTAAAGGACAATTATTAGCAAGTGAGCCATGGCAACATCCAACTAGTCATTGATCATCAAGATACAGCAGGTTGCATATATTAAAAAAATAAGATATCCCCCCCAATGGAGTCTAGACACTGGTGGTGGTGATGAATATTTGGATCTGGATGATGAGGAGAGGAGCGGCTTCTGGTGATCTCGGAACTGGCGCTAATGTGATGAAGCGGAGGTGAATGGGGTGGCAGAGGGTCGCAATGATTCGTACTGAAATGACAGCTGACAACAACAGAGAGAAGAACAGATTTAAAGTTGGGCAACTAAGGCGTGATTGGCTGATGTAAATTGTGGCAGAATCTTATTTGTTAACTAAAAGTAACGACCCTAATCAGCGGTAGGAGAAAGGGAGAGAAATAAGAATGAATGAGTGATAGTCTTCCTGCTTGAACTTATTCTAAGCTCCATTTTACTATAAAACAAGTTACAAAACATTAAGTAATTATATGTTGCACTTAGAACAATTAGAATATTTTTCTTACCTTTTTCAAAATTGGCAAAAATATTCATGGAAACCACATGTGTGTCACTAATTGACGATGTCTCAATTGTCGTTGAAACTGTATCATTTCATCATCATCAGAGAGTATTGAGTTAGTTAGTTTTTAGTTTTCCAACTGTAAAATGTCCAGCTTGGTAAGTATCTTGGTGACAAAGGTCACAAAAACAAATCTGTGGGACCTGTATCAAGAGTGTTTGTTAAACTATCGGCCAATATATTATGTTTGCTTGTTTGTTTTGTTTTTTTAACTCCCAAATATCCATCAGTATATGCCTCACAAATACAGTATCTGTCGGGGTATAGTACATATACCTAGAAAAAAAGTGTGAACCCGTCCTTTAAACATCCTTGCTAAACTGATAGTATTTTGCTTTTGCTGACAATGAGAATCTTTCTCATCTAATGCAGGAGTCTCAGATGGGTATGTCAATCTGTCTGTCGGGCTTCATGGCCATGGATATCCCGCCTCCTGCAGGCCCCCTGTGGATCCTGGGAGACGTATTCATCGGGAAGTACTACACTGTGTTCGACAGGAACGCCGATCGTGTGGGGTTTGCTCCTGCCAAGTAGTTACTGAACACTGTTTGTTGATATTGGTTGCACGTCTTGACTTTAAATATCAAACCCAGCAAAGCAAAATTTTGTCAAACTTGCATCATTTGATTTGCTGGAGTCAAACGCATCCTATGGTCGTTGTATGTTACTGCAAGGCCTAGCATGCCACCTAAATGTCTCATATCTGCTCACAATATACATGAGAAACTGGCTCACTGGAAAGTTTCTCAAGTATGAATTGTATATTTAATGGTCATTATCACACATTGAGAAAGTAGTGCAAATGTGTTCTGCCAATGAACAAAGGGACAGCTTCAGTTTGTTGCACTTCTGTGAAGCTGCTTATGATTTTTTGAGCTTTAAAATGACATTTTATATTCAATCAGAATTATGCATTTGAGCTATTTATGCTGTTTAATATAAGTAATTTTGTTACAAATACACCTCAAATTTTTGAATGTAACCTTTCTTTTCAAGCATCTGAACCACACTTCTAGTTTCCGATGTCTAATAATTTCATCATTAAAGCCTCATTTACACTTTACATGAAAATTCCAAGTATCTCAGGATATTTCTTTTTAATATTGCAATGTTAATTTTATTATCTCACAAAATAAAAGTTTCGACTGTCAAATGGTGGAAAGATTGAGTTTATTGAAGTGGAATCTGCCTCACAGTGAAATCAGTCATTTGAGATTTATTGGATCTTTGATCTCTATTTCAAGGAAGAAAAGACAACCATACAGAAAGTAATTTGTAACATTTAATGAAGTATACAAAGTGCTGCAGTGTTCAGCTCCAGAGCCAAACTTAAAAAAAAAAAAAAAAAAAAAAGCTTGGGGGCAAAATACACAGCATGCAACACAGCATATGGCTAGTATGAACTCCACAAGGTAGAGGTAGTGATCTACTTTGGGTTTTGTTTTACAATAACTTAACAAATGTGGCACAGTGACTCCCCTCACTTCACACAGTAGTCATTTGTAGCATAAAGTAGGTCTGCAAAGGAAGACTCTTAATATGCACACAAAGATCTATTAAGACCCACTGCGGATTCATTTTCTATCAGTACATCCAGAACAAAGCACTTAATGAAGCACAACAAGTGGTACATTACATGTTGAATTGAATCATTGCAAATAAATAATCTCTTTTTGGTTACAAATGTACAATAAATACAAAAATATTCACCTGTTTCTCAGTCATTATATGGATGATTATTTAACTGGATGCACAACAGAACTATAAACAACCCAAATCCCTCCATACTGTACACTAAACAAACAGTGGGCTGAGGACTGAGGGGACACTTGCTCCTTATCACTGCATTTCTCCATTCTAAGGCTAAAAGTGAGAACAAAAAGCAGCCATGTGATTATTTTGGTCATCATATTTTGAGTAGTAATTTAGAGAGAATATGTAATAAAATCCACTTGACAGTCTGGCAGCTATTGTATTGTTGTCAGTCCACCTATTGTCACTTGCAATGCAATGACAGTGAACTGACATGACTTCATAAATTGTGCAGCTAAATTCTGGGTTGTAAATGTATGAAGCTACACTGAATGCTAGGCTAATCTAACACCAGAAACTTTGACTATCAAAGCTGCTGTTATAACGGAACATCTATGACCCCCTTGATCAGATCACGATCTAAAAGAGAATAGCACCTGTAATCTATTAATATACAAGCAGACCTGACAGGCAGAAGCAGTCTGGTAGTAGTGTTCGTCACCACAGGTCTTGTGTTGGTACTGTAAAGGTTCATGTACAGCGCCAGAGCTGAGCACTAATATGACCTGTGTGACATGGTCTGTTACTGCACTAATCCACGTCTGGCTACCTACGCAAGACAGACCGGGCCAGATCTGCACATCTAAGTTAATCAGGGTTGAACATGGAGTCAACTCGTGCACAAGTGTGCGCACAGATATACACATAAGGTCCTACAGAGGTAACGGGCTGCGCACACTAAATGAAATCAGGCCAGAAGCTGATTGCCAAGTTAATACTGAGACTAATACACCAAATGACAAACTCACAAAACCTGCTTATGCAGGGCAGTACCAACCATGTTTACAGCAGTGTGCTGTTGGTAATTCTGATACTGCAGTGGGACAGTAGCTGAAGAACTATAATCCAGCCAAAAGTATTCCCTTGCTACAAAGATCTACCCACCCAGTACCAACAAGTGTATGCAACCCATATTGAAAACTGTTGAATTCATCTAGAGGAAAGAGGATCTGAATTACTTATGATACTTAAGACAACAAAGTTTACACTGCTGCACGCCAAGATTGCATATTACTGATTTGATGACAAGTAACAAGCAAAAACCAGCAGACAACAGACACTTGAAGTCAAACAGCTTCACTTTTGACCAACTTTCATTGCAAATCTACTGAGGGAAAAATGAACATTTTAACAGTGCAAAATAACCCGTGATGGAGGTTGTACAAGACAATAATAATTGGTTAATAAAGCGCATCAGACCTGTGCAACAAATGTTGGACTGGAGGAAAAACCTCTTTTTCTTAAGAGCAAACAAAGAGCAGCTCTGTGTCAGACAGATTACCATCCAGTCACAAGGAAATATTTTCTGTTCAGGCCAAAATAGTTGTATGACAAAATGATGATGGTGCTGTGATTTTGTTCAATGCATATTTCCACAAATGGGTAGGGTATTCTATTTGTGAATGTATATTCAATTTTATATCAGATTCGTGGCTGAATGGCATGGAATTAGAAATATCAGAGGCAGACATCAACAAGTGTATATTCACCTTGATTTGGTAGCTAACACATGCAAGCCGCAAACACTCCAAACACAGCCTAATGTTTGTTTTCACATATATCTGGAAACATGTAAAGCATTCATCTTGAACACAGCCACTGTATTAATGAAGTTTTTCTTACAAAACCTTGATAAATAAAAATTGAACTCTATCAAAGCTCATCTCTTAACTCAAGAATGTTGAGTCCTTCAGGCTGATCAATTTGTCAACAATTTATTAGCTTTTGGGTTGGCATACACACAGTCAACATTACATTCTATCTCTTGACACAGTGGTACGGACCCATCTCACCACAGAGTAAACACTGTAACCATGGTTACCTTAATCTGTCCCCCAACCAGTTTAAAAGAGGTCAGATATAATGCAGAGGTACATACTGCATCTCAATCTCCCCAATTGAATCCCTCCATCCTGATTCATTTGGTCCTGACAGCATTCCTGCTCTTAACTTCATTAATACAATGGCTTTAGTGAGAGCCATGAACTCAAATTGGCCTTCACTTTCATCTGAGATTAAAATTAGATATTTGGATGATTACATCTCACATCACATACAGCTTTCATGTCAAGAGTCAACTGCTACTGCACATGTTCTCACAGATGTTTGCGAGGACGCATTTAAGAATGAAGAGAGCATGTGTTTTAGGAGAGAGGATGATTCCATGCAGCTGTTTTGTTTTTGTTTTTTTTTAAGGAACATCGTTATGGCTCGAGGTCACCATTGACCACAAAAGCAGTGGTTGACTTTTCGTTGACAGTTCATATACGAGGTTGTCAGGGATCAGGTGCCACAGCAGTTCTCAGAAGCCCCTCAGGATCTGAGAGTGCACAGTAGAGCGTATATCCAAGCTCATCCACTTCCAGTTCAGTCAACTCACAGAATAAGTTAACTTTTGGGCTGAGGGCACAGGGCAGCCTCCCGGCCTCTAGGTGCCCCACTAGCGCTCGTAGCAGCTGAAGGAAGCGGTCGGCCAGCGCTTCCTGGGTCCAGTCACCTTCTTTTTCGCTCAGCAGCAAGATGGCGTTGGTGAGCTGGCTGGCGTTGAGCCGGTTAAGGGCAGGGTTGAGCTTGCACATGGCCTTCGCCACCTTCAGGCAAGCGCATCGACAGCCTCCGTCCTCCTGATCCAAGGCCCTGAGCCGCGCCGTCTCCGCCACACGGAAGCTCTGCCGCCAGAGGTTTTCATGGCGCTCTGCAGCGAGCCGATGCGGTTTGGCGATCAGCGAGGTTCCATCCTCCATCACAAGTAATGGTAGAAAGTCCACATACAGCTTCCGGTTCGTCTCGTACTGCACCTCCAGGGTCAGTGTTTCTGAGGGAACCACAGGACGGATGACGTAGTCGAGGACGCTCCCTATAGCTGGCCAGTTGATAGAGCCAGCCACAAGCTTATCAAAGACCTCGAGGACTGATTTAGGGGAGAGGTAACCTCCAACCATGCAACGGTCCCAGTAGCTGCTGTTCCGTGGGAAATATTCCAAATTCTCCCTGCGGACCAACCAGAAACCTGGGACATTCATGATGGTATCCTCCCCAGGGATGGACGACCACAGGTTCTTCTCCAAGATTAGAGGCACCATCAGCTGGGCGTGGTCTGCTGTCACCACCTATGAGAAGGAGGAAGGGGGAATAAAAAAAAAAAGTTTTAATCAAATCAATATGTTTGAAGAAACCTCCTATATCTTAAAATGTGGGACCAAATATGTGTAACCTCTTACCTGCAGGTCATCATACAGACTGCCACTCAGGTACATCTCCCTGAGCGGCATGTCAGGCAGTTTGGCATGAAGGAACACTCTGAGCTCAGCACAGATGTCCAGCGCTGCCCTCCTGGCCGTAGCCTGCTCTTCAGTAGGGATGTTCACGTTATTCTGATAGAAGTCCCACAGATGTTCTTGCAGGGACAGACGCATCCGGGCCCGCAGCAGGTCTGACTCAGTGGCTCCACTGCCTCCCACAGCAGCTCGACCCATAGCCCTCCGCAGACAGTCTGGGGAGCAAATGAAAGTTAAAAATGCGGCTCTATTATATGCTGTTGCATAGAAGTAAGTTTTGTGATTTTTTTTCTTCTCCAATGTTTAAGAGAATGACTTTTGAAGGGGAGGCAATGGGTAAAGTTGCAAAAGATCTAAGAGGGAAATCTAAAAACTGACTAAATTTAATCTACAAAGACTAATTCGAGGAGTGTTCTACAGTACCTGAGAGACCAGCAATTATTAAAAACAGCAGCAAAAACATATCAAACTAATTAAAAAAAATAAATAGCTGGGTGACTAACTACAGCGCTTTAGAGAGACAACACCCACTGTAAAGGAAGAGCAAGAATCCTCCAAATAGGCTGTCTGTCAACGGATAAAAAAAACTTAACAGCAGCAGACTGAAGTCTAAACCAAAAATGTAGCTGGTCAACATAACTTGAAAAGACACTTGAAACCATTATGTAGAAATAATTTAACGTAATATAACTTTTAGAATTGGTTTTCCTCACCTGGTTCAAAAGAATGTGAGGAGGTGGGCAGAGACTGCAGCGACCTGCTAACTGTGGACTTCATGTCATGGTTCAGTACCCGAGGTGACGAACCCATCCAGGTGGGCTCCTCCCAGCTCCTCTTTCCTGTCTGCTCCATCTTGGTGGGGCTAGTGGGAGCACTTATGGCACGGTCGTACATCTGCACAACAAAGTGTGCACATTGTATGTGTTGGAATGGATGCTTAAGTAAGAGCGTTTTTTTCCCCCTTAATCACACATGAGAGTGTGGGGTACGGGGATAAATACTGACAACACTTACTCTTTTGACAGCCAGTGTTGCAATCCCAAGCATGGCTGCTCCCCCCACCCCCAGCACAAGCTTGGCATTGGAAAGCATGAAGTCGATGGCTGTGCCAATCCCATTGTCATCTTTCTTCCCTTTACGGTCTCCATTCACCCCTGCCATCCTGCTGCTGAAAACAGAGGAAGTAAAGAAGGAGAGTAAGACACATGAGGACATTGGCAGGAAGAGGAACTTAACTCAGAGGCTGCAACATACAGTATGTTGGTAACCTCTTCTTCTCAAGTTTAGCAATGTTGCGCAAACAGCTGTGACATCACTTCAACCTCTCAATCAGCACTGATCTCACACCAGCAGATGGAAGATCAATGAACAGCCACATGAGCCATGATCTTTGCCCCATCCTACGAATCTAAATTGGCCACCATCCCCCATAAAGAGTGTCCCAGGTCTAAAAATGTTCACAACTGACATAAATATTGTCTTAATTGTAGACCCACCTGGGAGATACACCTCCAGATGACCTTTAACCCACCTCCAGATGACCTGTAACCCCTTCCCCCTACATAAGCCCACCCAATCGGCTGTTGAGGAAGAACTGGCCCCTCTTCAGTGCGTCCTCCTTATCTTCAGCTACCGTCAGGGCTTGGCAGCGGCGAAATTCGCGAGCCACAGCGCGACGGTAGTAATTACGGTCAGTGTACTGAAGATGACGCCCTGCACGGAGCAGCGCCCGGTACAGCTCCAGCACGGCACTGCGAGACCAGCCGCCCATTAGGGACCACACATGGAGAGGGGGGACACCCTGGCACCTGGGCAGAGGAAAGCAGAAGTTATGTGATGAAGGAACTAAAGTTTAAAGATATGGCAGTTGCATCACTTTTTGTGGAAATGAGCAACTCAGGGTGACACAATCGCAATATCCTAGAGCTCAGTGACACCCTAAGGCCAAAAAAGAATGATCACAGTGGTTCAATGGACATCAATAGATGTGGAAGTGATGGATGATCATGTGTACAACTGCAACAATTGGTCGATTAATCGAATAGATGATTTTTCGACTAATTGTTAAATATTGACAAATATTTTGAAAACTGATTTATCGTTAAAGTAATTTTACAGCAAAAAAAGTATTTGATGGTTTGAGGTTCTTAAATGTAAGAATTTGGTGTATTTCTGGGTCTTCCATTATAATGAATTCAATAATTTTGGACTGTTGGTCAGACAAATAAGACCTCTTATATACAGTTAGGCCTAATGCTTTGCACTTAGAAAGTAATGTTATGCAAGATACCGCCGGTTTTAGCTACCTGTTTTCACTCTTGGTTTATAATCATCCTGAAGTGAAATCTAATTGCAGTATTGATTATGGACGTAAACAGTAATTCCAGATCTCCTGTCAACATGTCTAACCTAGCTATCTTTGCTTAGTAGAAATTGTGCTAAACATTTAATTAACATATAAGAGCACATAATATGAAACCACAAAGTATTACACCTGCTGCTTTTCTGTTGTATCATGGCAGAAATGGTTAAATTAGCTTACAAAAACGCGTAGCTGCAGTTTCAGCTCGTAGAGACTCAAAGTTAGCTTACGTTAGCAACCCTGCAAATGTGACAACTTAGCCACCGTGACTCACTGTCTACCTGATTTACATCGACTGTTATGTGACCATTGCCACTACAGAATATAAAATATAGGCATAGTGAGCTACCGAGGTTCATGAGTCTTTAGAAAATGGCTGGCTCGACGGAAAGTCACACATCTCTTGACTAGCTTGTGTTAGCTTATCACGCTTACTAGCTGTTCGGCTCGGCAGGCGCTGACCTTACCTTTAGCCAACCTTATTGACAAGACACAGACAAAAAACATGCAGAGGACAATGTAGAAGCAGAAACACAAGTACACACAGCGTTGAAAACACGGGTCAACCTACGCTTCAGAAACTAGACCAAGGATTTTGTCTTCAGTCAGAGGAACAGCCCTCCTCAAGCCGGGGGTCAGACTCGATAGTCACAACCGGAATCAAATAGTTGACTACTCACATAACACTTCCGGGTTATGATGGGTTGTTTTGTATTTCATTTACAATGGCATTTTTATATTTTATATTTTTATACTAATTATTTATTTTCCAAATCTGAATGTCAGTCCGGAAATAAGATACATTTTATTGATCTCCAGAGGAGAAATTCGCATGTTGCAGCAGTGCAGGAAACAACAGATAAGAAAATGAGAGTAATGCAAACAAAATAAGAAGTCAAGTAAATGGAATTCAATCCATATACATTATATACATTATAAACAGTACACTACTTAGGCTATATATATGACCTGACTTATGAAAAAAAAAGTGCGGAAGTAATAGTTCTGGTAGATGTAGCTATAGATGTAGATCACAATTACAATTTACAATTTACAATTTCATTTAGCAGACGCTTTTATCAGAAGCGACGTACATCTGAGAGCTAATATAACACAAGCAGGGATCTAGTTAGGAGAGAACAACGCGAGTAAGTACCATAAAGCTAAGTTTGAGTCTGATAGGACGTAGATGCCAACAGACGGTGCACAGAGGCAATGCATAGAGTGCATAGAAGCAGATTTTTATTTTTAATTTTTATTTTTTTATTTATTTTGTATTTTTGTTTTCTCTCTACCTTCAGTTCATCAAGTGCAGAGGTGTTTGCGAGATGTAGATGTATCCTTCACAGATGTTTTATCCTTTTATCACAGTTCTTGTTGTATAGTCTGATGACAGTGGACACAAATGAGCGCCTGAAGTCTTGCTCTTTGGTGGAATTACTCTGTGACTGAATGAGCTGCTCATTTGCCACAGTTCACCATAGATTGAGTGAGAGGGGTTGTCAAGGATGTTACTGATCTTGTCCCTCATCCTCTTATGTTATAAGCCTCCTTTAATGTTATAGTGTGTATTTATCATTTACTTTTTATTGTTTTATTATCTTCTAGTTTTTGCTATGAATCAGGATAAAGTGATTAATTCTATACTGAGAGCAGAAATGTCAAAATTAGTCTGAAAAACCATGAGTGGGATTACAAACCTGAGTTAGGTTGTCTAAATGCAGTTTATGAGCTTGCATAGTCATAATAATTGTCTTATGAACCCCTCTAATCATCTTTTATGGTGTTTTATTGTAGATGTTTCAGATAGAGGTAGCTCCAGATAATAGAGTGGTATTTGTGATATTTGTGGTATTTGTGATTCACATGAAATGTCTAATATATCCTACTGGAAAACAGGATCATTACAACAGATTGCAAGCTGTAAGAGATACATTACTGAGCTTCTTTAACTGGATTCTTTTTTAACCACACAAATGCTGTCAGATGGTGTTACTGTAGATGTCATATCAGGTAGTGTCTGTTTTAAATAACTTAAAATAAATGCAGTACAAAGTAGTACTGTAGCATCGATGTGTCAATGATGTAAATGACTTACAGGATAAAGGGCGTGTGGTATAATTGTGCACATCGCAAATAGTAAATGAAATGCCACTATGCTGGGATTGTCTGATACAACTACTGAATACCCATCCTTTAATACACAGTATTAACGTCTATCTTGAAACAACTGTCAGGTATGAACACTGAAGCAGGTTTTGCTTGCTGTAATCATTCCTCCTGTCCATACCGGCCATTAAGAGAGAGGGAATTTTGTACTAAATAGACTTGAAAATGTGAACCTATCCTTTAATAGTAACCATAGCAAATCAATTTATTTGCAATGTTGGCCCTCATAGTATCAGTATCCATTTTGTATCAAATGGCCATGTGAAAATCACAGGCCAGACAGATTCAAAGAGATTCAAACCTTAAGTGCACATACTGTTGGACTTGCTGTTTTGTATTTTATTCATAAACACTGTATTAATAAACTTTGAATAGAAAATAGGTAACATCCCTCTTGCAGAAGTTGAATTTGAAGTGCAATTGAGGCCTTTGACAGATGTGTTTGGGTGGAGGGGACATCAAAGGTTCTTGCATTCTTATCTTCATGGATACATTTCACTTAATATATTTGGGGGTAGTTTTGAATCAAAACCCATTCTACAAGGTTCTGTCTGTGTTTGTCTGTGTGTACTTAGATTTGCATGTGTGCGCACTAATATGTGTGCGAGAGTGCGTGGGCTGTGTGTGTGTGTGTGTGTGTGTGTGTGTGTGTGTGTCACCACACATATATATGTGCACAAACAATAAACGTGAACACTTGTATACATGCACACTATTCTCGCACTCAACATTCTCAACTGCTATTCCTATTTACTGGGAAAAATTGGCACAGAACAATGTATTGGTATGCAAATTATGTATTTTATGAAAACTTCAAAATGGTCATCTTTTAAGTTACATCAAGAAATATTTATTATCTGAACATCATATCAACTGACTTTGTGTAATGTGAGCACATTGCTAGTACTTTGCAGATCAATGCAGAGTTTAGCCACTTTCAGATTATTACTTAGGTATGCTCATATGACAAACTGATGAGTTGTTGCAGTCTGTCTAGTAGACTAAGATTGAGACAGTCAGTTCTGTTGTCATTTTAAATAGTTGATATACCATGTAAAATTAGCTTGCTGTCTTACACATCTGGTGAACAGAGACAGCAATAGATTTCCTTACCAATCTCACACCGTGATATATATCATTATGTCAAATTAAAATGCTACATTTACACACAAATTTTAGCTTTGTGATATCTGTCCCTGTGCCCAGGGTCTGCCATGCTCAGAAGCACCTGGGAACAGGTCCCATTGGCCTTGTAAGTAATCTATCCAGCTCTGATCTCAGATCTATTTATTTGGTGTCTGATATCTGTGTAAAGATTAAATAAAAACATTATTACTTAATAAAAAAAAAGAAACCGTACATTATCCATACAGCCTTCACAAAAAGTATACACATACAAAGACAATGTGAGAAAAACAAAACATTATGTTATAGACCAATATAAAGAATTTGTTCATGGCGAAGAATTAGTACTAAAATATTTGTTCCTTTATGCTGTCATTACATAGTCTGAACAAGCTGTAACTCAGTCTTACACCAGCACATTGTTCGTTCAGAGGTGCAAGGGTAAGGTGGGGCTAAGAGCTATAGGAAGTTTCTTCTTAACAGGGACACAGCAAGGTAAATCATTGGTGAAGTGTATAAGAAACTCAAATCTCCCAAAGTCTGGATTATTGAGACATTTTATGGTTAAAATCCATAATGTGTATTCCTCTTAGGCCCGGTTATTACAAATAACATATCACATCTAAGGGCCTGAAAATCTGTGGAGTGCTTATGATCAGGGCATGTACTTCATTCCTTTCATCCTAGGAATGATGTGTATATCTCTGATGTCATCATGCTGAAGCAGCCAACACAAGTAGCGCTCCGTCCCCATGCCCCATCCACTGGTGAGGAGTGGTTTCACCTGGCGTATGTTAATGTACCACTTGTAGGGCTGCTCTGGCACTGTATGGTGTTTGAGGGCCTCCTGTACCATCTCAGGGGTGGAATGACGTTCACCAAGACCCACAGTCTCACCCAGCCCCAGCAGAAGGTCAGCAGCTTTGGCTTTGCAACGCCCAGTGCCCTCCACATATGCCTGGTAGAAGGGAACCCCTAAATGGTCCATCTCAGTCAGCCAAACAGCGCCACCATATTTCTCTATCAACACCCGCTCTCCTTTGCGTGTTAGCTTTCTGCCAAACTGGGGCTGGCCATCTTGTACCCACTCTAAGCAGTCAGCAGAGGGCATCATGGGAATGGCCTCGTCCAGAGGGACTCTTGGAAGTGGGGTTTTTCCATCCAGCTTACTAAGCATGGCTGTAACATGTGTCAGGGTCCCAGCAGTGTTGAGGATTATATCAGCGTGTTTCTTCAACATGGACTTTGTGAGGTGAGCCAGGTATCCCTCTGCTATGGAAATGGCATTGTCCATGTCACCCAACAGTTCACACTCCACATGGTAGAACTGGTTCAAATGTGTGGCATCAGGATCTTCCCCTCTAAAGCTGGGAGATATGTAGTAGGTCCCTGGAAGGTTCTCCTGGAAGCGAAGGAAATATTCAAGAACAAACTGCATTGAGTCAGCCAGGTAGATGTCCTGGCCCAGCAGGTTAACAGAAACTGGCTCAGAGTCAGATCCCAGGCCCATTGGTGAGGAGATGGTGTCTGTGGTGAGAGGGGTGAGAGCATAGGAGTACCGGCAGGAGCTGTGGAAATATTCCACTGTGCTGTGGAAAAGAGTGTTTTGAATCTGGAACAAGTTGCAGTACCATTGGCTCTTGATGGCAAGTGTGGAGTGGGACTGAGGGTCTTCCCATGAATGTGGAGGCCTGCACTGGGTGATTTTTGTGTGGATCTTTTTGAGGGCCTCAGGGTCAGCAGCTGGACCACTCAGCGACGACACATATCCAGGGTAGCTTTGGAAGCATTCTGGTTGTGGTTTGGCAGTCTTAACGCCATCTGGTGAAGGTAACAAAGGAATCAGCTTGGCATGAGCATAGTCGATCTCAAAGCCCTCAAAGATCAGGGCAACACCTCGAGCTCTCATTCCCTCATCCAGTAGTCGGGCAACTTTATAAGTGGCCAGGATCAGTGCTTTATAGTCACTCTCCCCCAGTTTGAAGATGTCACTGGGCAGTGGTTTGCGTGGCACCACAACAGTTAGTCCAGGACTGTTTGGGTACGGTGTTAGGAAGGCAACATGCTCATTGTCTTCCCACACTCTCCACTGTTGCTGATCTCCACGTACAATACGACTAAACAGGTTATCGTCGGAAGGGTCCCCAAAAAAGTCAAAGCAAGAAGGTGCATTTGATGTTGGCAGTCCATTTCTAATCTTGGCTTGAACCTGGGTCAGTGCTTCATCATCCCAGCGTGGGCCACTTTTTGAGGTGCAGTAGCCGGGGTCATAAGTGTGAAATTCCTCTTCATTGGCAAGATGGGGCTGCCACTTTGCCTCTAGACCATGAAGTGGGAGCAGTCTGATTTGTGCTGGCTGATCAGGGGTTGGATTGAAAACCAAGGCACATCGCTGCACTCCCAGTCGCTCACATAGCAAGCTTGACACAGCTTTTGCTCCTTGTAGCATAGTCACAAAGTCAGGTGCAGCCATCTGGAAGATGCTGCTTTTTCCGCTTAGAGTTTTTCGAGTCAAAATGGTTGACCCAGGGATCCAGGGGCTAGGATCCAGGTAGGCAACCAGCTCATCTGTTTCCCAGATCACATCAGAGAAACTCTTTAGGGGCCTTAGGACCTCTACTCTTGAAATGCCACTTCTCATTGAGGCCACAAACATCACACCAGCATTTGTTTCAATGATGGCATCACCTTTAGTGTCCACAGCAATGATTCCTGCACAGATCCCCTCCAGATTTTCAGTCATCACTTCTCTACATGCCTGCCTAAGGCTATAGCCTTTGTGATGGTATAGACCGGCTATTTTCTGTGCAACTGTGTGCCTCAGAAATATATCTCCATCTCCAGAGCAGGTAATAGCTACCATGTCATCAGCATATATTCCTGCCCCCACTACTGCTGTATCCCCAACTCTCCCTTTCAGCTTTCCCACTAACCCACCAGTGGATGATGCAGCAGCCAATCCATGCCAACGATCCAAGGCCACAGCTCCAACTGTCTGAGGGTGATTGTTTTTTGAGATATTTCCACCACTGAGCTTTGCATTTAACTCTCTGTGACGTATATCGGTGTAGAAATACTCAGGCCCGACAGGCTTCTCCTTGTCCTCCAACCCTTGCAGAAACTCCTCAGCCCCATCTCCCACAATGAGTGAATGTGAGCTTTTCTCCATGACACATCTGGCTGCTTTTATTGGGTTCTTCACACTTTGCACACAAGCAACAGATCCTGACCTCATTGCATTGCCATCTACAATGGTTGCTTCCATTTCATTTTTGCCATCTTTATTGAATACTGATCCTTTACCTGCATTGAACAGGAAGCAGTCTTCCAGAGCTTCCACTGACCTCTGAACTGCATCCAAACTCCTGCCACCTTGTTGAAGCACTTGAGATCCAAGGGTTAAGGCTGTCTGTAGAGCAAACTCAATAACCCAAATCACTTGGGTGTTCAGCATCATCTCCTCTCCCGCACCACCATGAATCACCAGAATATGGTCTGGGCTCATGCCTGTGGTAGATTCAGCAGTAGTTTTGTGGTTGTTTGGGCTCTCTGGACAGGGATATATCTCTCCATTCATTTTTCCAGTTTGATCTTGTTTAAGTAGACACTCCAGGGCTCCCATTTGGCATGCAATGGCATATCTGACTGCTAGAAGCATCACTAACTTCAAGTTTACCTTCAAGTTTTCTTTAAGCTTTTCCAGTGTCAGAGCAAAGCTCCCTTTGCCATTAAGCACAATGCGAACCTTGTCTCTCTTGCCAAGGTAGGTTACAGCCAGCTGATCTTGGGCATACACATTTCCTACTCCACACTCCACACCCTCCTTCAGATCTGTACCTGTGAGGTACACAGATGGACATCCAAAGGGGTCCAGAAACTTCTTCAATGGATTGTCAGACGGCAAAGATCGACGCAGGGCAGCTAGGTGGGGACCTACACCTTGACCACTTTTGGTGTTTCTGATGAGGCTTTTGTGTTCCAAAAATGCAACATGGAACAAGCGTAGGAGGTCAGTAGTGTATTGCATTCTGTTATCTGGGCTAATGCAGGATGCCAAGGCACCTACTAACTTACGAGACTGCATGGTGAGTGAGTATGTAGGATCACAACGGCCATGTTTGTAGTGGCGCATATGAGTAGGTGTGACAAGTATGTGATTGGCAGCAGATTCCCCAAGAGTCTGCATCAGGGAAAGCTGCAAAGAGAAGTTGATCCAAGCATCATAGAGGCCTCTCTGCCCTCTTAGAGTAGAAAAGACATCAGGATAGGAGGACACATCAAAAGTGAGAACTGGATTTGTTGCTTTCAAGTCAGGGCTCAGCTTGGGGGCATGCACCCCTTGCAAGGGTAATGTTAGGGGATTGGGGAAAACAGAATTAGCATTAGCAATGTTTACTTTGACAGACCCATTCACATTTTCTGTGTCAGTATGGACTAGGTTTAGGTCAGCAGTCTCAGATAGATGATACACATGCTCAGTCACAAGCCCTGCAACCATCCCGTCCACAGCACTGTGCTCAAACACCATCCCAGCTGTGCTGTCCTTGAACACCACCAGATTCACCACCTGTAAAAAAACAGGAAAACAAAGATTGGTATACCATTAGTCCACTGAAATTCAGTGAGCACTGAACACCTCTAGCACTGATGACAGGATGATGGGTTGAAACTTGTGAGTGGATTTTTTTCTGTTACTGTTCAAAGATTTTACACATATCAAAATCCAAATACTTCACTAGCTGGGCTTCTCAATGTCATCATTTAGGCTGGGTGCCCTAAGTGGAAAATGTGCTGACCCTTATTGTTTTTTGATGAGCCAATGTAAAATTGCAGTTCAAGATATGTTCGTTATAAATCTAATGAATTAAGCTATGCTCTGAAAGTGTAACTGAATTACTTTGTCATATAGAAAATTACAATGTTCATTTAAACCCTGTTATAAATCATGCCATAATGCGGTTTGCCTGATTTGACTGTGGAATTAGCTGCAATAGCAATGTGGAGCAGATGTTACATGAATGTTAAAATGCAAATTGAACCAATGTCCAATATCCTCCATCTAATCTGTTTTAAAATCCTTATCCATATACTATCCAATACCTTGTCATAGTATCTCAGACATGGACTGTCTCCTCCTCCTCCCAGCCTCACTGCATTGAGGATATCAGCCAGTTCAGAGGGTGCGTTGCAGTCTTCCAGACATAGTGCCAGCACAGCGCTCTCCATCAGCCCCAGTGATGTTGCTGCTGCCCCTTCTTGCCCCAGGATCTCTTCCCTGATGGCAGCCCAGGTTTTGCGCTCCAGAGCTGAGAGGCTGCAAATGGCAGAGGGATCATTCTGTTTTCCTGAACTAGGTTGGTCCACCACCTTAGCCAGATGGTTGTAGATGTCAATGAACGATCGAGCAGAAATTGGCCCACCAGTGCTGGGACGCCACAATATGTCAACAGGGAACACTCCTGCAGCACACGTGATGATGGCATGGAGGCTATCTGGGTAGACCTGGAAATGCCAAAGCCATAGATTAGAAATTGCTCACTAATTTAAGATTCAACTTGACACATTTTAATTTACTGCCTGAGAATTAAAAAAACCCAAGTTTTCACTCCAGTTGTGTTCTGCCAGTAATCTCACCTTTATTTCATCTCGACTCCTGCCAGGAATCCGACTGGCAGCGAATACCTCAGACTGCTGGGTGCGCTCCATTGGCACATCACCCTCCAATAACAAGGGCTCACTGTACAGCTTTGCTGCTGCCCAGAGCAGAGCAGCTGCCCTTGTCAGCTGGGTACATCTCTTTGCTTTGGATGGAAGTAGAACAACAGGGAGGGCTGTGGAAGTAGGCAGGGGATCAGTACAAGATAACAGACTTCTCTTGAACTGCTCCGTCACCCAATTCTCTTGGCCTGCAGCACTGGTTGCTACTTTCTGCTGGGCCTCCTGAAGGAGCTGCCTCTGCTGTTCCAGCGTACTTTTGAACTCGGGGTAAAGATCAGGACTTAAGGTGAGCTGTAGGACACGGCCCACTTCTTGCAAGGTAACATCTAACTCTGGAACAGGGTAGTTGAGAAGAGTCATCCTGTTAAAATTGCGGAGGCTTGAGAGAAGGAGAGAAAGAGAGAAAGAATCAATGATGATGCCAGGTACTTTGTTTACAGTACTTTGCACTGAAGGCACAACAGCATTAGAAGCATTTGAAGAACACAGCAAAATAAAACTATGATATGCATGTGAAGTTCAGTCCTAACAGTCATGAGTTTAGCTATACTAAAGATGCCAGTATGCTTGATCAGAACTGCTTGTCGGATGGTTGAATCGAAACCGACAATCAAACATTCAGACACTATACACACTATTTTTTTATTATTTACACAACTATTTCTGTAAACTTTCATGTGTACAACTGTGTAACACTATGAATGCTTTGCAGGAGAGACTGTCTGAAAATATGTGCCCTTATCCCCATATTTACAACCATCATGTCTCCTCTCCATAACAATCCACATTTCACCTCACCTTTGAGGCCATCCTATAAACACTTTGACAACATGTTGTATGAACTAGTTGTTTTCAAGCTTCACCCAACCCTCAGTGTAACCAGTATGATTTATTAGCCAAAGTCAAGAAGACGAACTCCAACACTAAATTGTTCTTGAATGTTTATATAACAATTACTGTACAGGGGTCAGGAGTAGGGAGGGAGTGATACAAATTTTAACTGTCTTCATTGACTTAAACTTTGTTTTAGCAAAGCTATAGCATGTGGTTCTAGGTATGAGACAATATCAGCTGGCCAGTCTGTCGGCCATTTGGTCCACTACCTTTGTGAAATATCTCTAGCCACAATGAGGTTGACATTTTTGTTTTTTTATGAAATGTCTCAACAACTATTGGCTGGATTGCCATGAAATTTGGTACAGACATTCCTGTTCTCCTCAAGATGAATTGTAACGACTTTGGTGATCCTCTGACTTTTCATCTAGCACCATCATCAGTTCAACTTTGGTATGTGCCCAATACTTTGGTTTATGACCAAATATTTTCAAAACTAATGACATTTCCACTCTGCATCCCCAGCCCTAGCTGTTTTGTGCTCAGTGCTAACTAGCAAATGTAAAAATGCTAACACACTAAGGTGGTGAATACACCTGCTAAACATCATCATGCTAACATTGTCATTGTGAGCATGCTAACACTGTGCCTACATACAGCCTCACAGAACTGCTAGCATGGCTGTGTGGACTCTTAGTCTTGTTCTACAAGTGTCAGTTTTTATTTACAAATTACACCTCAGGCCTTGGATAGACACACAAACACTGATACACAAACTGCTCACACTGACAAGCTGACAGAATGCAATACATAACATCACAAAACACGTGCCCCTTCTCATCTCCCCTTTCGTTTCCTTCACATGATGTCCAACCTTTCTCACATTAGTGGAGCCAGTAAGTCAATTATCTGATTTATGGTTAAAGGGCTGTTGAGTCTAACACAGGTCTCTTTGTATATCAACATGGTGAACATGAATGGAATGCATCCAGATTTTACTTCTGTGTGAGACAATACCCCCTGAGCTCAGCAGCAATTCAGAATCTAGTAATGACTGATAACTAAACCCATCTGCTCACATGTGAGAGCAGTTACTCCATTTCCACCCACCCACCCCACCCCCCACACTAAACTAATGCTTGGCATTTTTTATTTTGTTGCTGGTTGTCAAGGGAATGAGTTGCTCTCTGTATGACTGTTGCAAAATCAGATTTCTCCTGATTTGTCCCATCAGCTATCCACACAATGGTGGCCGTCTGTGTTCTATCTAAGGACACAGAGAGCAAGGATACTAGTCTTGTGATTCCAATAGCTTAATTACTGAATATAAGCAGTACTATTAGTACTAACTACTCTTTATCACATACAAATATCTTAAGTGTAAAACTACTGGACATTTGGCTTATATCGCCTAAGATTCAAATTGAACCTGTCAAACTAGTCAAAATGAACAAAGCATAAAAAATTCTGCATTTTCAATTATCTCTAATTCTCTTACTTTAAAGCATCAGTTCACCCAAATTAAAGCTTTTTTTTCTAATATAGCCCCACTGGTATGTAGACATGCAGGTAATTTAATTTTTAACTGCTAAGGGTTTAAGATTTTCAGCATTGACATTTCTGCTGTTGCCTTAATACAATCAGAGTGAATGGAATTTAGTTCAGCTCAAAGCTTAGAAAAATTTAAAAAATATATATACAACATTTATATACAACATTTCTTTCCAGAAACAATATCCCAGTTACTGGACATGACTGTTAATGTTTGAAGACTTTAAACTTGTCTCAAACTATTTCTAACTAAAGACAAAGTATTTGTCTTTAAACTATTCTCAATACAAGAAAAATCCTCTGAAAAAACGGCCAAAAAGCAAACACAGTGACAGAGGACTACTTCTTTTTTTACTTTAGTCTTTAATTTATATCCCAGTAAGGTACCCTATAAACATTTTTTTTACTTTTACATTACAAAAAACTCTTGAGTACAGATACACTTCACATGTGATTATATCATTATAAATGTTAATCCATCATCTCTTTTCTAAAATATTCATACATTTGTTTTATCGCAGAAAAAAGTGAACTCACCTCAATGTTGAAATTTCTCTAAGGTCTGGCCAGTTGGTAGGATGGAATGACTGTCAGAGTGAGGAAAACTTGGTTGGACCACAAAAACAAGGGTTTGTCTTTAATATAGTAGCAGTGACTCCAATTAAGCAATTCAGTTGCCTCTCCTCTGTCTCCCCCCTTTACACAGTCCGCCTCTCTCTCTCTGCCAATCTCTCTCTCTGTCTCTGTTTCCTCCGTTTTCTTTTTACATGTTCTTGTGTTTAATTTACATATCTGTTACACTGTCTAACTCCACTAAAGCACCATGAAGAAAGGACCAGGTATCCAAATGACAACAACAAAATTAAAGTTTGTGGACTAAAAAAAAGAACCAATCAAAATTTAGTTTGAAATAATAGCAAAAGATATAAACTCAACTAAAATGTTCTGACTGTTGACCGATGGAGCCAGAACAAATGGTACATAATATGACATTTTGATGAAAATGTGTCATTTGAACACTAAAATGTACTGAAAATTATTAAATGATTAACTGTGGAACTCAAGTTGCTGAAACGTATAATTATAGCTGGTTTTTGAGCCAATAGTGGTCCAGTATGCACCTTTAAACTTGAAGCCTTGGGTTTTTCAATGAGGGAGAAGGAGTAGATGTAATTTCAAAGATTTTAAAGAGGTAATTAAACTTTTTTTGTGGAAAAAACAAGTTAGACACAAATTATTACTCAAAGCAGAGTATTTTTATATAGCTTAAAACATGTCTGCAGGGGATCTTTAAGATATCTTTGGATACCAATGCAAGAAGTGCAGCACATTGTAGCTCCCATGTTTCTATCTATGTTTCTATCTATCTCAGGGAGGGGTGCAGGACTAAGAATGGGTTGATTTATGGGAAATCATGAGTTTCAGAGGTCACACTTTCCCTTCAAGTTTCAGTTTGAGTGTTGGGATGATGGGGCAGATAATAGAGATAGGCAATATATAAACACTGACATTAGGAAAATACACAAGACACCCCATCTACCGGGCATCAGGCCAACCTCCCACTCTAAGGCTCCCTTCACAGGAAAATGTGATTATTGATACAGCTCAGTGTGAAACTGTTTGTAAAGTTTAGTCTTTTTTGTGACTTTTTTACATTACAGCTTAAGTGGGAAGTATTGTTAACGTGATATTACTATCGTGTTTCCTTAGAGAAGTGTCACAGGTCACTGACTCATCTGTTTCCCAATAATGTATGTAAGTTTGTTCAGTCAGCAGTGATTTATATACTGACATAGGGAGCAAGGAGACAATGAGACAGCGAAAAAAGACTAAATCAAAATATAAAAACCACAAATGCCTCCAAATTGAATGTCAAGTAAGCCTTAAGACCTTTCAAATGGTACTGCAGATGTTTCCACTTCAATCAAAGACAGCTGCAAAGTACATAATTTTATTTATTTATTTCATTTATACATAACCATTTGTTCCTAATTCACATGAATACAATGTGATGACCAACAACACACACTAACAGTTTTAAGTGTCTTTGTAGTATGAATTTGTAGTATGAATTTGACTATTAACATACTATATTGTCAAATATATCGTAGGTGAGATATTTTAACACAAAAATTAGATCAGAGTATAAACAGCAACCCAACCCAACAGTGAGAGCTGTGTTTCAGTTGTGGAGATATTCAGAAAGGAGATGGACAGCTCTTGCAGAGTCAGAACTGTTCAGGGAGGGGTGCAGGACTAAGAGTGGATTCATTTACAATACAATTTCTGGGAAATCATGACATTCAGAGGTCACACCTTCACTTCTAGTTTCCATTTGAGTTTTAGGATTAAGGGGCAGATAATAGGGGCAGGCAATATATAAAGGTTGGCATTAGGAGAATACACAAGAGGCCCCATCTACCAGGCACCAGGCAAACCTACACAGACATGAAAAAAAGTAAGTTTATTTCTATGGTTTTTTTTTTTTTCATTCCTTTTTTTCCTGTGTTTTGAAATATAAATACAGTACTGTGCAAAAGTTTTAGGCATGAAAAGTAAAATGAGGATGCTTTCAAAAATAATGCAATGAATAGTTTTTACTTATCAAACTTCATACAAACTTCATACAATACATGGTGTGAGCAGCTTTGCCTTTAAAACAGCAGCAGTTCTCCTCAGTACACCCACTCACAGTTTTTCAGGTACTTTCAGGTTGGTTGTTCCTGCATCTTGGGGAAGTTCCCACAGTTCTTCTGTGGATTTAGGGGTTTCTTCATGTAATCCCAGAGTGACTCCATGACATTGACATCAGGGTTCTGTGAGGGAGATTTGTTGCAGGACTCCTTGTTCCTCTTGTTGATAAAGATAGTTCTTTATGACTCTCTGGCTGTATGTTTAGGGTCATTGTCATGCTGCAGAATATGGATGATAATCTAAACATCTAAAGTGCCTAAAACTTTTGCAGAGTACTGTATATATAAAATTTCCCCCTAAGTCACTGTCACAACATGTACATAAATTCTTATCAGTAAATTTTAAAATCAGTTTATGTCCTGATCTCTCTTATCATCCGATCTAAAATTTGAACTAGCACAAATGCCAGTTCAAAATCTACCCCAGTCAACTGTAAACTGCAAAGACAAAAATAGTAAATATGAAAAAGCAAAAAACCTGAAATCCTGTTAGGAGGCTGAAGTTTGTTTCTTATATGCTAAATCATGCATTTTGCCTCTTTATATTTTTTTTCCATTTTCAAAATGAGTTTATACATTTTTTCCGGGATATATAAAAATATATCCTGAAGTCTCATCAATATTCTAATGTCCTGTCCTTTATTGTAACGTAGATCATGTCACATTGCCTCATTTCTTACGCACAATTAAAAAACAAGCCACTATGGAAAAGCAATACAATTGATTAAATGAAATCTACTTAATTTTCTGACTGGTTTTATAAATTCATACTCAAAAATATTCTAACATGGAAAACTGCGGCTGCATTGAGTTACTATTAATTAGGGGCTGTGCGAGCCGCAGATCCGGGAATTTCCTCATGAGTTTGGTCCCCAACCTTAACCATGCTTAATCCACAGTTTACAGACTATGTAGAGTAAATGGCGTGTATACATCTCTATGTAAGAGAACTACAACACGTTATTCTACTTTGCGGATAAGTGTCGTAAAACAGCGACGTCATACTCTCTCCTTGGAGTCTTTCTCCTGAGAATAAGAGTCGGACGCTTCATAAATGGGTCTTAAGTCCTACTCTGAGGTGGGAGTATTTTTAGTCCAACTTAACTTTCAACGCGATTAATAGGAGAAGTTTGATAAATAGGCTACAGGCCCAGATCTTTATTTTTCCGCAAGAAGAAAGTATTTTAGCAGCAAGCAAGCAGCATGATGAATTAAGAGGCAGTTTATAATGTACTCAGGGAATGAATGAAAACTACATGTTGCATGTAATTGTTGGAAACCTGGAATGAATTTAGCTTTCCGTGTAATTTGGCTGTTAATCGGGAGTGCATATTGTCTCCTGCTGTAATAAAGATTCAAGTCTGTCAGAGGATCAGCCTGCGGTCACTGCGTAACAACCGCTGTCCAAGGTCCTTACTATCCGGGGACCTGAGGGAGCTGTCCGGAGTACTCCGCATTGTGTAAACTGACAGGCAGAATTCCTGGTGGTAACACTGCGGGACTGAAAGGGATTTGCCAAACAGCAGGCCTATATTCCAGAAAAAATAGCAACAACATTAGTTAACAGGTCACATGCTCTGCTCGTGGTGTGAGTGTTAAAAATACAACAAAACTATTTCATTTTTATTATATCTCTTTAATTTATCTAAAATCATCAGTCATTATCCATAAGGGATACAGTATGTATATCACAAACACATTAAAAGATTATACAGTATTATTTTATAAACTCATTTTATATCCCTGCATGCACAAAAATGTGATATATTTTACATTGTTGTCATAAACGCCAGTTTCTCCTTAAAATGGAGAACCACATCTGTAAATCAAATCAGAATAGTCATCTGTTACTAACAATCATTTGAGTTTAATTTCTGAATTGTATTTTTGTATATCTTTTTCTAACATTATTTTCTGTATTGATATGAACCGTATTATTGATTGATTAATGTCTGCTTCCCCGAATGACTAGAAATAAGTTCCGGAAAAGAGTTACAAAAACTCAGTGTGTACATACATACATACACACACACACACACACACACACACACACACACACACACACACACACACACACACACACACACACACACACACACACACACGATTTACATTAAGGGGACTTGCTTTTTGTCCCCATAAGGGAGACAAGTTTCCACATCATGACTGTGTTAACAGATTTAACATGGGGAATACTTGGTAAACACACATATGAACATATGCGCGCACACTCACGCACACACACACACACACACACACACACACACACACACACACACTAAGAGGCAGGCAGACAGACAGTGAGTCTGAAGAATGAGTGTCTTAAGTACAGAAAGGAAATTGGAGTCACTGACTCTGCATTATGGCCAAACTGCTTGCACTAAAACCAAATTTTCTTTCTGCTGACTCTTCCCCCATCCTTCCAACTGGATAGATTTCAGAAATTTACAAATTAAGGTAACGTCATTTTTATGCACATCCTAATGTCTACAATAAATTGTTAATTATGCCGCAACAAATAAATGTAATAAATAAAATGTGTACCAGCACTTGTGCAGTGATATTTGAACAGTATGTTTGATTAAGCAGAATTAAAATTTTAATGTCAAATTTAAAAAAAAAACAACAACTTTGGAAATATCTAAGTAAAAAAGGAAATACCCATAACATAATTATACCAGTAATTTGAAACACTTGAGATAAATTTACAATCTATCATCTGCACTTTTGGACATCCTCCTCCATGTCAGGTCATTTTTGTCCCTTGTCAAGTCCACACAGCAAAAGTGGTATTAATAGGCTAAAGACAAAATTAGAAATATACTGTGTATGGTTAAATAATCATTACTACTGTCAGAGTCAGTACAGTTCAGGGTAAGGTCTGACACAGAGGGAAAATCTGGATGCTTTCCATCCATGTTCACCTTATTAATACACAAAGAGACCTGTGTTACAGCCTTCAGGCCCTTGAGCATGAATCAGATAATTTACTTACTGGCTCAACTTATCATTTGTTAGAAGATTGGACATCATGTCAATAATTTAAAAGGAAATGTAGACAGTGACATGGTGCTGAAATGTTTTATATGATATACTGCAGTGGGGTGCTCCTGATAAAGATACCCCAGAAGTTGATAGAACCTCACCAAGACACTTTGTCAATAATTATTTGTGACATACCACATTGTTTGAGGGAATGTTTGAAATTATTTAAATTATTTTCTTTTTATGTTGATTTATTCCTGCATTTATTGGTTTCTGTATTTTTTGTGCCTGTCTTCCTAGGTGGTATCAGACCTTCTAGGTATCCGTATATTTTACAGATAACACTGAAATTACTAAACACAAAACTTAAAATGTAATGTTATACTAGTCTGACAGTCTTGAGAGACAATCTTTGTTGCTGTGTTTATTTTGGTCTGGGCAAGGGTGCTCAGACAATAGCAAACAGCAGGGCCTGTGATTCAATGTCAGAATGTTTTCATACTGCTTGCACTGAAGTGCAACAATATGGTTTAAACTCAGGCAACTGTAGGTGATGATTGTATGCTATTCCATTACAGTCTATTACAGTGTACACACCAACAATCTTTCCTCTCTCTTCTCCAAGCCTCCACCATATCAACAGCATGAACCCTCTCGACTACCCTGTTCCAGAGTTCGATGTTACCTTGCAAGAAGTGGGCCATGTCCTACAGCTCACTTTACTTCCTGACTTTTACGCTGAGTTCATAAGCACACTGGAGCAGCAGGGGGAGCTCCTTCAAGAGGCCCACCAGAAAATAGCAACCAGTGCTGTGGGCCGAGAGAATGGGGTGACGGAGCAGTTCAAGAGGGGATTGCTGTCTTGCGCTGAACTTGTGCCCATCTCCACAGCCCTCCCCATTGTGCTGCCCTTGTCTAAGCAGAGGAGATGTTTCCAGTTAGAGAGGGCAGCTGCTCTGCTCTGGGCAGCAGCAAAGCTGTACAGTGAGCCTTTGTTGCTGGAGGGTGATGTGCCAATGGAGCGCACCCAGCAGTCTGAGGTATTTGGGCTAGCCGGATTCCTGGCAGGAGTCAAGATGAGATTAAGGTAAGATTACTGGCAGGACATAACTAGGGGTTTTCAATTTCAAACATGTCAGGGTGAATCCTGAATTAGTTCCTCTCCTGCCCTAATCTCATATTAATTTCCCTTTGGGATTAATAAAGTTATCTATCTATCTATCTATATATCTATATATCAACCTATACTAATAATCTGAAGCTTTGGCATTTCCAGGTCTACCCAGATAGCCTCCATGCCATCATCACGTGTGCTGCAGGAGTGTTCCCTGTTGACATATTGTGGCGTCCCAGCACTGGTGGGCCAATTTCTGCTCGATCGTTCATTGACATCTACAACCATCTGGCTAAGGTGGTGGACCAACCTAGTTCAGGAAAACAGAATGATCCCTCTGCCATTTGCAGCCTTCCAGCTCTGGAGCGCAAAACCTGGGCTGCCATCAGGGAATAGGTCCTGGGGCAAGAAGAGGCAGCAGCAGCATCACTGGGGCTGATGGAGAGCGCTGTGCTGGCACTATGTCTGGAAGACTGCAACGCACCCTCTGAACTGGCTGATATCCTCAATGCAATGAGGCTGGAAGGAGGAGGAGACAGTCCATGTCTGAGATACTATGACAAGGTATGACTGCACATACATTACACAATACAAAAATTGTCCACCCTCTGTTCCATTTTCACCCTCTGCATGCAGCATTAAATTGTAGTGTGGCCTAATTTCACTTCTGTTGTTCTAAAACACTATGAGATAGGTTCAAAAGAGTTTAAACACAACATCAGAGGGGAAGAAGACAACACAACAGGAAGTAAGAACATTAAGGTTCAAAGCAGAACATAAACAAGCTGACCTAGTAAAATATTTAAAATTTTAATTTTTTTGTAAAATATAAAGTGATGACAATAATGGTTAAATGATCGACAGTGGTTGTACTATTCATTTAGAAAAAAAACATAGAGATACGAAGCAGAAAAAATAATAAAATATTAATAATAAAATCAATTTTGTAAGTAAAGATGAATGGGTTATTTAATTGATAACATGTTTACAAAATTAGAATAGCACTGAATGTTTTGAAGGGTAAAGGTAAA
The DNA here is from genome assembly GCF_914725855.1 of Thunnus albacares. NCBI lineage: Eukaryota > Metazoa > Chordata > Actinopteri > Scombriformes > Scombridae > Thunnus > Thunnus albacares. Next base: position 8,917,851 of record NC_058122.1, on the reverse strand, counting down.
TACAGATTACTTGTTTTCTGATCATACTATTTTAAAGTCTTTTTGTGTTGATCTTATTGATTATTACTAATCAAGTTATGAATTAAGATTAATAAATATTATTACTGTATTTGCTCAAATAATTTGATCAAATCAAAACCAGTCACTGGCATTGGCTATAGCTTTACAACTGAGAATATATATTTTTGTATGCCTTGATACATTTTGAGATCGTGCTATAATTACATCAAATATATGAGTAGTGTGTGGATTTGAAAATGCCAGTTTTTTGTGCAAAACCTTATTGATCCAAAATATTGACACCTGTTAATGGATAGTGATGTACACTATGCATCTGCTGTGTGGGTAGTATTGTAATTAAATCATCAATAAAGTCAGTCAATTAATCTAACTTTTGTCATTTCCATATATATCCAGTTTTGACTAGATGTCTATATAAAACTTTAACTTTGTGAAACAGTTCTTAATATACAAATTAAAATGTTACTGACTACAGTTTATTTTCTTATAAGCTTTTGAAATTATTTAGAGCAGTAGACAGTATACTTGTAGACTTAACTCAATCTAACTCTTTAATTGTAATTGTAAAGGTCACGGGGACATTGTAAGTGCTCTTATTAAGGCTCTGATGATTGCATTCCTTATCTACCTTGTAATTCCCTGTCTCATGTGAAGCCCAACAACATTAAAAAATGTCAAATTTAGTTAACTGTATAGCAGAGGGAAATGACTAGATGCCAATCTGATTCCTGCAACTGAACAAGTAAAACAGCAGAAACAGAAATTTGTATATGCATACTCAGAACTGGTCATGTTCATATTTTAATGCTGACTCTTTTGTGAAAACCTCGGTGTGGTTTTTGATTTTCACTTTTATGAAGGTTACAATGTTCAGTTTTTATTGAAACTGTTTAAGAGAGGTGTTTATTCAACTATACAGTCCTTTTGGAGGCTACACTGAGAGGAGTTTCCAAAATTTTGCCCACCCCATTTATATCAGTGAGGGTATTTTATATTACCCAACTCTAAATCAAAATACACAGTAGATTAAATTTTACCAAGCTATTTCCAAATGTTAAAAATAAAAATTCAGGGATTAGACATAAGTTTAAAGTCTTTCATTTGAGTGATGGAGACCATTTTTGGAGAACTGAAAAAAAAGTGTGTATATTGCTAGCATAACCCAGGCTCTTTCCATTTCCTATTCTATTGTGGGAAGGTGAACTTTGGGCTTCTGTATATACTGAACACTGTTTAAATCTCTTGAATATTAACAGTAATATTAAAAATAACAATAACATCTATTGCCTCGATAAAACACCTACTTGTAGCCCCTCTCTGTAGGTTTAAAGGGGCACTCCACCAATTTCTCAGATTTTTTTACTCAACCTTAAGACTACTACTGTTGAAGAAATCATGTGCTTGATCAATGTCTAACCAATAACACTTTGATGAAGAATAAAGATGATGAAGAAACTCCACAGGCTCCAGTTGATTCTTAATTGAGTATATGACATTCATTGAAAACAAACATCTGATGTCAGAGAAGCCCTTGACACAGTGTAAACATGGATACAGTCATACCTAAAATTTAAAGGAGTACACACTCAGTTCTTATAGAGTAGCACAGCTCATGCAACCAGAGAGGGAGGGTGAAGAGGGCCCACAGTGTCAGAGTGAACTCAGATTGTAAATAAAGAAAATGGCTGTTGTTGTCCACCCAAGGCTACCTTATCTCTCCCCCTGGTGTCCTGGGCAGATAACATCTGTCCTGAGAGATCATGAGGGTCAGACTGACAGAAGCCTTGTAGATTAAATCATCTTGGCAAGGCTCAGATTACAACATTCCTTTGTAACCTATACCCTATAAATTGAACATTGAAAACCTCTCTTCACAAATTTACACAATTCTCTCACAACTACTTAGGTAGTGAAAACAGTTGTATAATTTCTTCTATGGCTCTGGAGGACTTTTGTCAAGTCTGTGGAAATAACCCTGATGAAGTCATCCTGATGTCATCAGCAGTATCTCCACTTGGATTTGGAGACTACATTTTTATAATAGGAAGCCAGTGTTACAAACTGGAGGTGTGGAATTAGTAAAACAGGCAAAAGGGGCCTTTGAAAGAAACTACCCCGTTGCATTATGGGAAGTGTAGGATCCAGTGTTTTTGGAGCTTGACCCATACTAGGGAATAAAATATATTTCAGCCTTTGCTGCTTTGATTTTGCCCATTCTTCATTCAATCTTTCTTTCACAAGTCAAACAACTATATGGAAGGTACACACTAAATTGCTGGAGTACCCTTTAACATCAGCTCACTTCCTCAATTTTTGTTTCCTCAGAGAGTTCCCCTGGAGCATGATGGACAGATCCTTGTCTGAAAGTACTCATTGTCACCATGTCACACTCCTTAAAAGGTCTCCCCATACAAATTAGATTCACCCCAAATGAGTCCTACTAGACAATGTTGTTACAATAGTGAAGAAATTAAAATTAAGTTTCACCCACAAATTACTATTTCAGTATAGGAAAACAGGAGGACTGAACTGAATCCTGGCTCTCTTATAATGAGATGTGTCCAATGTCAAAAAAACAGTAATTCCAGGAGTTAGTCCATTCCATTTCATAAGTTAAAAGTTAAAAATTAAGTTTAAATCGTAAATTCCACAGGCCTTTTTCACTTGACATAGCAGGAAAAGCACAGGTGTTACTAATGACATTAATGATGGCTCCATTCTTTTCAGGTGTCCCAGTAAGTCATGACAGTGTGACAGTGAGTCAGCATGCACAAGACCAGGACCCTGAAACTGAAGCAGCTAAATGGAATACAGCCATCATTCATTTTATCTTTTACACTTTTGCTTTTCCTGCTGTGAAATGTCAAAAGGTCAATCAAAGTGGTACAGTCACCATTTTTACTACTTTAATACAAATCCCCCTTAAAGGCATTTCCTGACAAAATTATAAAATAAAAAACATGATCCTGTGTTGCAGTAAGAGAGACTTTATGTGCTTGTCCTTACTGTGTCCAGCTTCATCATCCTCCTCTTTCGTCCTTGAGCGGTGCTGTCTGGTCTTGTGCATGGATCAAAAGTTGTACTGAGAGGCTTGAACTGGCCTCTGCTGCCTCTGCTGGACTCTTCTCCACACTGATAGAACTGCTGAGGAGCTCAAAAGATATTCTGGTTGTCTGTCGACACTGTTTGAAAAAATATATATTCTATTTTTATTATACGTTTGGTCAGTTGCTGTTACAGAGGCCCTCAAAGGGTATCTCTTTAGCTGTTTAGTTTATGCCTGAATCACTGAATCTATTAGGGTAGTGGCAGTTGGCCTACTTTAGTAAGATATAGATGAGGAGTATAATTAAGCATACATTGGAGGAAAGGTGGCAAAAGCAGACGGAGCAAAGTGCTGTCCCATTCCTATTTAAACCATTTCCAGCCCTCGCAGTCTCTCACACTCAAGCACTTACCAAGTGACGTCAATTAAGTCCATAAGGGTTCAGGGTTTAGGGTTAAGGGGGGACATTGGGATTGGGCCATAGAAATCATTCCACAGGCTGTTACAGACAACCGAAAAAGTAGGGGAAGGTCTCATAATTTTACATTACATTACTACCCGCTCACTCATTTCAATAAGAAAACATTAATACTTGTAAATTACTTCACAATTCTACATATAGAAACTTTACGCCTATTATTATTATGAATTTAGATTTAGATTCCTCATCTCCACGCCAGCTGGTGGAGATAAAGCAGCGACCCCTTGTTTGCCATCCACCAAAGAACATCAAGAGACCGAGGTTAGTTTGGGATAGTTGCAGTTCATCCTAGTGTAAACATGGGAGTGCGAACTCAGGCACTTGTCTCTGCAAAATGGCTTGTAAACATGGTCAATCGCAATGTTGTCGGTCCCCGTCTGCGGGTCCTGGACACGTCCTGGTACATACCGATGATGAAAAGAGACGGCAAGAAGGAATTTACACAATCTCATATCCCGGGAGCGTCTTTTTTCGACATTGACGAGTGCTCTGACAGGACCTCGCAGTTCGACCATATGCTGCCTACCGAGGAGTTTTTTGCCGACTATGTTGGGAATCTGGGCATTGGAAATGACAGTCATGTGGTTGTTTACGACGCCAGTGACTTAGGGGCATTCTCGTGCACAAGGGTTTGGTGGATGTTCCGATTGTTTGGTCATCCGCAGGTGTCGGTGCTGGACGGGGGTTTTAGGAACTGGGTCAGAGAGGGTCATCCAGTCACAGGCGCGCACACCAAGCCTGAACCAGCGCACTTCACCGCAACTATGAACCGCTCCTGGGTGAAGTCATTTGGGGACATTACAGATAACATTACAACACAGCAGTTCCAGGTGGTTGATGTGAGACCCTATGCACGGTTCCATGGGAAAGAACCAGAACCAAGAGAGGGTAAGTTTAGTTTATTTAATATTATTCCAGTCTGGGCACTGCATGATGTTGTGTGTTAAAAGCACAATGACTAATGGACATTGCAGTGTTGAATATAGGTGAGCCTGCATGCGACTGTATGCAAAAACAACCACAATGCAATCCAATAGCCCTGATAATATATTTTTTGTTGTCTCATTTAGAGAGAAGTTTATACATAAATATACTCAGTCAGTGTTAGTATTGGTCAACTGATATTTATCTTGATTACGGCAATTTTCCTCCATCTGACAGTATAGTAGTCAGTATTTTTAGGATTGGGAACTAATGGGAGGTTTTTTTTCTCACAAATTAGATCTCATTTTTGTCCTTTGGGTCAACCATTAAGAATCCTATTTGAACATTTTCTCACCAACTCAATTCTCAACTCAAATATAATTGCAATTACCAGGGCAGCTGCACCAGTAAGTTATTCATCAAATACCAATGACTTACATAAAAGCCTGACTCCATTTCAAAAGATTAAAACTTTTTGAGACAAAATATGGCAGAGACATTAAGAAGTCACACAACTTCCTCATGAATCACTGGTGCATCCAAATCACAGCAAAATTATGCCATGCACCAAGTGGAGATCTCATAAATGATGGCAGCAGTTAATGCGAAACACAAGAAAACTACTCAGTTGTAAAAAAAAAAAAAAAAAAAAATGAATGAAAGACACTTTACATCTTATAGCAACATTAAAACAGAGTTGAATCAACAGATCTGACAGACTCACAGAGTTTTCCCTGCCTATCTAAGTCAAAGGTGGGCTGACTTTGTATTACTGGTCGCTTCCTTTGTTGAAAATTGTGGCATGTGATGTTGATGGAATGAAAAAGGTGGAACTCAACTGCGAGGGAAGTGCAGCACCCAGACAGTGCAAAAATGGCAGCGGGAAGCTTAGCACTTGCTGGAGGAGGAGGTGATGTCAGATGCTGAGAGAAGTGGTTTGGAGGGAATCTGGAAGTTTTGTGTATTCAGTGGTGGTTTCTAAAATTAAATTTTGGTTAGCTAATTTTTTCTTTTCTTTGCTATTAAATTTAGAAGTAGTGTAAGGAAAGGAGTACTTTTGTAGCCTATGGCTACAGGAAGGGGAGCTGGGGTTGAGGGAGGTGGGTGGCAAATGGTGGCTAAGGGAAGCCAGAAGAGGGGAGCATCAAGTGAAAGACCTGAGATGTCAGAAGTAGCTGGGGAAAATAAATTGAGGAAAATTAGTAATACTGAAAACTTTGTTGTGTTTTTTAAAGTCAAAGACCAGAAACAGGGAGATGAAAGATTTAGAGCACTAAATCCCTTAAGAGTTACAACTGCTTTGGAGAGTCAGATAGGTAGGAGTTTTCAGACCAAGATATTGTCAAATGGGCTGTTGAGAGTTTACTGCAAAGATAAGGAACAATATGACAACACTAAGGAGGTGGGGATGTTGGTGGTAAAGGTGGAGAGATTTGTTCTGAGAGAGAGAGACAGGGACTCAAAGGACTGATTTATGGAGTGTACACTGGCCTGTCTGAGAAGGAAATCTTAGACAACATTAAGGGTGGCTGAGTGACTGAAGTCACTGACCCCCTGACATGGTGATATGGAGCATTAAATCATTTCTAGCTTTTATTACTGATATGTTGGTAGGAGCAAAACAACAACCAGAAGATCAGGCATCATTAAGATAGTGGTTGGAGCAGCTGAAAGGTTTCTTGGCACAAAGCAGTTCTTACCGGAAAAATTGCCTGAGTACATGAAGAAGAAACAACATATGTGTAAAAAACTGGACTTTGTGGTAGCTGGGTTATTTAAAGAGCATTGGCACACGTATCCAAGGGATTTTTGAGTTGCGGATGCCTTCGATTTCTATCAAAACTGTGTTTAGCAGGGCATGAGGACTCAGGTGGACAGCCCGAGGACAGAACAGACAGCCTGGGGGCTGGAAGAGACAGGGCAGATGAATGGAGTTGCCCCGGAGGGCGACCAGAAGGCAAGACAGATGGGTGGAGCCGCTCCGGAGGTTGATGACACAGGTGGGGCCACTCTGGAGGTCGACAGAGATGCTCAGGGCAGAGACCTTGAGAGCTGAGGCTTCGGTTGTTTGCCAATGTAATGGAAACATGCAGTTAAAGTTCCTATCTTGAAACCAGGCAAAGATGCATCTGACCTCAGTTCATACTGTTCAATAGCATTAACATCAGTGCTTTGTTAAATCATGGAATGAAAGATTACTAATAGGTTAGTCTATTTTTTAGGAAGAAAGGGACTTTTTACCGATTTCCAAAATGGTTTCAGAAAATTAAGGTTAACAATAGAGTCAGTGGCAGTTTTAGATCAAGATATTAAAAAGACATTTGATAATAAAGAAATAGGTGTATTCTTGGATATTGGGAAAGCTTATGATTATTTGTGGAAGAAGGGACTAATGATTAAAATGTATTATTTAGGAGTTAGAGGTAGAATGTTCAATTAGAAAAGTTCAAAAATCATTGAAATAGAAAATGGTACCCTGCAAGGAAGTGTAATTCAGTCCTATTTAATATATTTATAAATGATATATTTAAGAACATTGGAAGAGGGTTTGGATAGTCTTTATTTGCAGATGATGGTGCCATTTGGAGAAGAGGAAGAAATGCAGAGTTTACTTTAAAAGAAGTTCAAAGGGCTTCAGTTTCTGTAGAGGAATGGGCAGACAAATGGAGCTTTAAAATCTCAGCCGTCTAAAGTCAAAATGTATTATCTTTGGTTTCAGAAGAAAGTTACCTTATCTTGGACTGTACATGTATGGATCTTCACTAGAGAGAGTGAAAGATTTTAAATTTCTGGGTGTTTGGTTTGACGAATGAATGACTTGGGCTGTTCACATAGCAAAAATACTAGCAAAATGGGATAAAGTGGTAAATGTCATGAGAAGCCTGGCTGGATGTGACTGGGGGGCATAGAGGCAGACCATGCATTGACCAGGCAATGATAAGATCTGTGCTTGACCATGGATGTTTTGTTTATGTCTCTGCTGCAAAGCCAGTGCTTGGAAAATTAGATATTCTCCAGACCAAGGCATTGAGACTCTTTTGTGGGGCTTTTAAAATCTCCCCAATTCACTTGCTTATTAAAATGGGAGAAATGCCTTTATGTTTAAGTTGGGGCTGCAGTACTGGGAAAAACTAAGTGGCTCCAATCAAACCTTCCCAGCGAGGTGTCTCTTACAAGGGTCATGGGATTCTGATGGCAAGATCAAAAACAGACAGTTTTTCAGCAGAATAAATCAGTGGGCCAGGAAACTGAGAATGGAGCAGGAAAGCAATACATACGGGCTGGTTAACTGTACCTTTTTGGCTAATGCAAGAACATCTTTTTGTTCCATCTTAGTATAAAAATTAACTCCCTAAGGACACTTTCATCTGTCAAATCATGTTTTTTTCATTTAAGCACATGACAATCTAAAGGTGCATGCACAGACCGTATAAGCTGTGCATGTTCTCCAGTGTCTGCCACCGTTGTCTCAAAAAATCCAGGGAAAACCCTAACTTGGGTAATATTTATTGCAGGCTATCCCTTTTGGATTTTCTTATATTGCAACATATTTCTGCACACAATATCAGCTTAATCTTAACGTATGCATTGACTTTGTTGTGCTACAAGTGTGTGCAGAAAGATAAACTGATTCGTCATTGTCTCACAGGTGTCCAGCCGGGTCATATCCCTGGCTCCAAATGCATGCCTTTCTACATGTTCCTAGATGATGATGGCATGATGCTTTCCACAGAGGAGCTTCAGAAGTTCTTCAAGAAGTCACAAGTGGATCTGAATAAGCCCATCTGTGGCTCCTGTGGCTCTGGTGTGACTGCCTGTCACATGGTGCTGGCTGCCCATCTGTGCGGCGCCCCTGAGGCGTCTGTGTATGATGGATCCTGGTATGAGTGGTTCACTAAGGCTCCTCCAGAGCATGTCGTCTCTTAGGTCAAAAGCAAGCTTTGATGAGGTAGATGATCTGACAAAACTTCATTTACAAATCAGCATTAAAAAAAAACACTTTGCGATTGATTAATTGTATTTTATTCCTAATCAGGGATATTTTAAACTCAGAGATATACACTTTAAATCTATGCTGTGTAAACAGAAATGTCTGTGGAAGCTTGATAGAGGATGTCAGTGTGTATTAAAGACATAGGCAGTATTTGAATGTGAAAACTGATTCAACAAATTCTCAGCATGTAAGATGGTGCTAATATTTTTAATTTTTTGTAAGCAAAGTGCCTCCTTAATTGTTGTCTCAGTGCCTCTTTAGAAGCCTCTTTCTCCTATTATTTTAATAGAGATATAATTTTATGCGAACTGCTTTTATTTTGAGCAGTTCTGCAGCTCCTGAGATTATAACTGAATCTTGTATCTTTTGCACAGTCTTCTTTACTTGTACCTTTGCTTTCTGTGGGCATTTAAGGGAACGTGTTCACATGGCGCAGCCTGCTGGTGCTTTAGTGGATGTGTCCTTTTAACCATATGTGCCTTGGAAGACTTTGTAAGTCCAGTTTTTCAAATCCAGCACATTGCCTTAGTTGCTGAATAAATGTTTCCCAATGAGTTTTGATATGTGATTTAAACTTTTTAAATCTTCACAATGTTTTGTTATTAAAAGCACTGAATAGATTGTGTGCATCTCGTTTATGTATTTAACTGTAGCCTACACAATGTATGTAGTCTAATGTGTGAAGAACAATTCCCTGCTTTGTTGTTGTACATTTTGAAATATCCAAAGTTCAACAACACACTTATTTGCTTTCCATGTTGTCGTTGAAGAGTAACTTAGGCTGAATCCAAATGTCCACCCTCCGGACCTGCGGCCTGACCACTCGCGGACTTCAGTCATACGTATCGTGACGTGTTCACCGTCATCACGTCAAGTCTGCCAGGGCCGCGAGGGGATAAAAATGCGCTCTGAGACGGGACTTAGTGTTTCCATGGAGATAAATTGAAATTCCTGACCTAGTAACTCATTTCAAAGGTCTAATGGTTCTAATATGTGCGGCTCTGCTGCTTTACTCTCAATGAATCTGGTCAGAATGCCCAGTGAGATTTTCTCTTTACATGAACTGCTAAACACTGCTAATATTATATTCATATTAAATCCTCAACGAAGGTCTCCACATTGTATACGGACAAAAAACAACCTTTGCCCATCTACTTTGGTGGATTATAATAAACATACCCATGTTAATTAGCCTATAGGCCTAATCTGTGTGTACACTATATCACTACATCACAAAAAAAGTGAAAAAGTCATATCAGAAGTAAATATTTACACAGCCTATTATTATTATCATGAATATTGTGATTATTATTATTGTTGTTGATGTTGTTGTTTTTATTATTATTATTATGGATAATAAAAATTAGTAGTATTCTTTAGGCTGTCACTTTACGGCCTATTGCTGCAGGATTATGGGTAATTTTCCGAGCGGAGTCTGGTGAAGTCTCTGCACCTCAAGCGGAATCTCTGGGAGTCTGCCGAAAGTCCGCTGGAGGTCTCTTGTGGACCTGATGAATTGCGGCTTTGGACAGCTCTCTGCACTCGCAGACTTCCCGGGCAAAGTCCGAAAGTCTATAAGTCCGGTGACGTTTGGACTCAGTCTTTAGGTTACAAGTATAAACATTACCCTCTAGCGCTCGGAGCCTGAACTTCTCATTGCCTCGTCATGGCGGCACAGACCCGTGCATTGGTGTCAGGTCAGTGGCTGGCAGATGCTATCAGAAATAATCTCGTCGGCCCCAAACTGCGCATTCTTGACAGCTCATGGTACCTACCGAAAACGAAACGGAACGCGAGAGCTGAATTTGTGCAGACGCACATACCGGGCTCCTCGTTCTTTGATATAGACGAATGTTCTGACCGGAGTTCCGCGTTAGATCACATGCTCCCAACTTCCAGCCACTTCTCCCAGTATGTAGGAGATCTGGGCATTGGGAACGATACGCACGTAGTTGTGTATGACACCAGCGATTTTGGGTCGTACAGCGCGCCCCGGGTGTGGTGGATGTTCCGGCTGTTCGGACACAATTTGGTCTCGGTGCTGGACGGTGGCATGAAGAACTGGCTGGCTGACGGTCATCCGGTGACATCTGAGTACTCCAAGCCAGAGCACAGAGAGTTCAAGGCGGTTATAAATCAATCATGGGTGAAGAGTTATGAGGACTTGCTGGAGAACATCAACACCAAGCAGGTCCAGGTTGTGGATGCCAGGTCTGCCGGCAGGTTTAGAGGAGTTGAGCCAGAGCCCAGAGATGGTGAGCAGAAGTTTTTAAACAAACAGCATGCAGTTTTGTTTGTCTAAGATTTCCATTATGATATTTTCTTCAGGAAAATAAGTGCACAGCATAAATAAGTTTCTGGTCACAGTATGATGTGTGTGCCATAAATACATGTCTTATTTATGGTTTTGCTGTTGTTACATCAAGCACAATGTCAAGCTTGTAGTAGTTTGGCAAAACAATAATAGTTGGACAAAAAAAAATTAACTAAAGTTCTAATTACTAGGTTTCTTCCAGAGCTTTCAGCCACATCTCCTGGCCTACATCAGCCAGCAGATGGAATTTGCACTGTTTGCGTAGTTGTCATGAAAATGGTTCAGTTGTCATTTGATGGAGAAAGAAAAATGCCTGTACATTTAGTTTTAATCCTAGTTGGATCTTCGTCAAGGCAAAATGTTTTAAAAAGTGAATCCCACATCCATATATATACTCACACACACACCCTGGCAGGCTCTAGGGTGGCAGGTGTGGTTAAATAAGTTAATTTTGACCTGAAGAAGACCCAACTTGGATCAAACTTTGTCCATTTAAATTAAAATTAAAATGGTGGCTTTGGAGTAAGTGTGCAGGCGTTACTCTTTTTCCAATGGTGCACATAATTACACCCCTTCTCAGTTGTTATCTGAACCATCTCCATGACAACTAAGCAAAGCATCTGCTGATGAAGTTAACCTTGAATTAATATTTTATTCCTTTTTTTGTGTCATTATTTCTCCAAATATTCATAATGTTTTTCACTTGTCTCTCTCCCTCGCAGACACACTGCCAGGCCATTTCCCCGGTGCAATCAACATGCCTTTCACTTCTTTCATGGATGCTTCTGGAAAGGAGCTGGGAACTGAGGACCTGTCCAAACTGTTCAGAGAAGCAGGGGTGAACTTGGAGCAGCCATTCTGGGTTTCCTGTGGGTCTGGTGTCACAGCGTGTCATGTCGTTCTGGCTGCTCACCTGCTTGGGCACAATGGGGTGTGTGTTTATGATGGCTCCTGGTCTGAATGGTTTAAAAGGGCATCTCCAGAGCATATCATCTCAGAGGGAGAGGGAAAGAAGGTGTGAAACGAAAGACGAGACGCGGTGCACTAATGTTACTTTACAAGAGAAAGCACTGTGTTTGCTACCAACAAGTGGAGCAATTACATCAGTATAAAACTGGTCTCATAGCACCTTCCAACTGCAGAGCATACTTTACGCTAATACTCAGTACATGCGGCAAGCTGTGCATAGTGAGCACAGTAGTAGGTTACAACATCTATCAGAAACTTTTAATGAAAATCTCATCTATGCAAACTATCTAACTTTTCATTACAGGAAAGAGGCATACATTTTTACAAAGGTTTACAACTATCCTGAAATAAGATGATATGCTTTTTGTTTCACATCAAATGATCAGATATATTTTTGATGCATTTGAAAGATATAACATCTTCAACATGTTTAAAATAGTACAATTATGGGATTTTCTTCCAAGAAGATTCAGCTGTATTAAGAGAAGGGATTTTTGATTCTTGGAAAAGGTGCGTTTTCTTGGTAGGAGGATGGCATGTGGATATACTGCATTCTTTACAAATGTTGAAATAAATGGATGCTTGAGTTTCTTGTTTTTTCACACTACATACAGGTAGATTGTCGTATCCTTTTTCAATATGTCTAGCTCATGTCATGAAGATTCCTGTATTCATTAACCAGAAAAGTAAATATTTAGCTTAGTTAGACGGTTGTGGAGGACAGAAGGGTAAAATACTGTAGATGGCAAAATGATTGATTGAGAACAGTTACATTATAATTCAGTAGAGTGATTTTAGTCTTCCTCATATAGCTCCAGTCCAATGCTGATTTTGTCAGCAATTTTTACTTCATAACTTTAATAACTGTTGCATTTAAAGAATCATTTACAAAACCTATTGTGAACTCAGTACTTTAAAAATGTGAAGCTGATAGACCCACAAAAATCCTGCAGCTTTTGCTGAGAAGCCTCTTGCATGTAACATAAAAATTTGAGATGCTGACGCAGAGGAAATCAAAACCAGTTCAATCCGGTTTCTGTGCTTGATATTTGAGGTGTCTGGCAAGATGCCCGATTACCAAAAACAAAGTTGATGTATTTTTAGTTTTGTTACACCATGGTGGTACTGTGTGCAACTGTACCTTTTACTGTATATAACTGATATGTGACCAGAAATGCATAATATTGTTGGAGGGGGGGGAGGGGGTTATAAATGGCTAAGGAGGTGTCCCATTTTGAGAGTGGCTTAGAAGATTTCACTGAGTCTGTGCACTTATTCCAACCTGCATAGTCCTCTTTTGATATAGGCAAAATTATATTTTTGTTTTTGAACTGTTAAACATAGGGTATAGTGAGTTATGTTAATCATTGTTTATGATGTCAGCTGTTACTATGTTCCACTGAGGCAAAAAGAAACATGTGGAGACCAGAACAAAAGAGCATTACGACTGGGCAAAAGAGAATGAACAAGTCATTTTGAACAATTCTTCTTGAGCTGAGGACTTTGACCACTGTATCTGCAGGGGAACATACTACTTCAAATAAAGCAAATCTCACACTCTGACAGCATTTTCATTGGTGTCTGTTTGCTATCTGACCAACCACTCATTCTCAAATCCACCTTAATGCATATTGTTCTAGTATGATCTGTCAATTATTATGATGAAAGCACCAGATACAATTTTGTGAAGCTTTAATCAATATGTACATTCATGAACAAAACAAACTTGGCAATTGAGTAGTACTGATTGATGGAGGTGCTACTGATCTGAGATGGGCTATAGATACAACATGCAGGCAAGGTGTTTGGCAAAGGTACTGTTGCAGTACTAAGTGGATTGATGACAATGTTTTTTTTTGTTTTTGTTTTTTTTTTGCATGGTATTGTTTCTAAAGGCCAGTAACACATAATTGTAGCTCACACCATTGCCACCATTATCACACACCATTGTAGCTCATTTTATGAAGAATTTCAAAGTATCATTTCATTAGTTATCATTTTTTTAAATGTTGATAAATTTGAAAAAAAAAAAAACGAGACTAAATTTTTCATGACTTAGACACTGACTGTGACTTGATTTTAAAATGTAATGTTTGTGACTTGTAGTCCCATTTAGACCCACTTAAATAGCATTTAGTAATACAGGAGTGTACATACATAATGCCTACTACCCAGATATTCTAAATACCATATAGGTGATGTGATTTTTTTTAAATTAATACACGAAGACATTAAAATAAGGTAAAAGTAGTGAAAGGTGATTCATGCAGGGACATGGCTCAGAATGAATGAATCACTGAATGGCACGAACTGCCCATCGTAAATGCCACAACAAAGATGGCCGACCATCTCTGACGTATGTCACTCGGTTGTCCCGTAAACTGCCTGAAGGTCCTGACGAAATAAACAAATTGGGGTCCTCTTTGACGATATGCTAGGTGTCGAAACGGTGTTTCCAGTCACATTGTTTTACACAACTGTGGTAAATTGTCAAAAATAACACCAATATATTTCGCTAAGAGTGTTTGAGGAATGTTGGTAAAATAGAAGTTTCAGTCGGTGTGGTTATTTACGTCCTAACTGGCCCAGTAGGTTTGTTTTTGAACGTCGAAGGGTGTGTTTTTTTCGGTCGCCGTCAACAGCCGTAACGTTAGCGTTAGCGAAGCAAACAAGCTAGCCCGCAAATCCACATAATTCTGATATTTAACTAAACTATCAGAGGTAAGTTCAGTTCAAGGGATGTTATTTAACATTTAAAATGGCGAAGGTGAGCTTTTTGTGTACTGTGGTAGATTCAATCATGTAACTACAGTGAATTGAAGGAGCTAAATTAACCTTGTCATTTCTACTCTACTCATTAACAAATAAAATCAGTTAATGACAGCGCAACTCGCAATTTGCCAACAGGTATTGAAGTTTTAGTGGCAGTAAACGAAACCATATTACAAGACTGTACAGTGTGAATTGAATAATTAATTTGTTTTGGGTTGTTTTTCCACAGGGAGGCGTTGATGAGCAGCAATGTCTGGCATCGCTCTAAGCAGACTGTCCCAGGAGCGCAAAGCCTGGAGAAAAGACCACCCATTTGTAAGTACATGCTGATCATTACCATGCAATATCCTTAATATTCTGACACTCATGAGTGCTACTGATACAAAGTTGTTTTCTGTTTAGTTGACTCAGACTCAGGTTGTCTCTTGTAACCCACACAGGGTTTTGTTGCTGTGCCTACCAAGAATCCTGATGGGACCATGAATCTGATGAACTGGGAGTGTGCCATTCCTGGAAAGAAAGGAGTAAGTTACCAACTGGCGTAGAGACAGCCACATTTGGTCCAGATGCATATTAAAGTGGCCCAGCTTCTCTTTTGTGCCTTCAGGATGACCTTCAACACATGAACACATTAAAAATATTGGAATATCTTTGCAATCTTTACAGTTTGGTCAGACTCACAACAGTCCTCAATCTCTTTGGAAACCTGTTGCTTTGACAACTTTATCACCCACAACCCTTTCATTCACTGCTTTCCCATCAGCATCTTCAACTACTGTAATATGGGGTATTTCTAGTATAATTCTTCATCAAGGTATTGGCCATTACACATGTTGAAAAACACACTTTACAGCTCATTCTTTAATATGTCATGCATTTGTAGTGATGACCAGACCATAAGATTATGGTGATTAAGCCAGCTTCATACTTCAGATCTGACAAAGAACAGCCAAATAATATTACACTCTAATGACCGACATGATCAAGTACTTTTAATACATGAAAGGCACTTAATCTTTTGACATTGCGCTAATTAAAGGGCCTGTATCTTAAGCTCATAGTTTGAAGGACAATTGTTTCCTTGTCATTTAAGCAAAACAGGTAGGATGTCTGCTAAACAAAACTTGGCTTGGGTATTTATACAGAAAACGGCAAAAGACATGTCACATTTCATTTTCAGTGTGATAAATGTCCACTTTTTTGCACAGTGGCTCCACATTGAAATATGCTAATGTTTCCAACATCATTTCTGTATCTTTACTTTTGTTTTGTCTTTGTTGAATGTCCCTTTGACCTCACACTTCACTTATTATTTCTTTGTTCATCAGACCTTGTGGGAGGGAGGACTCTATAAACTCAGAATGCTGTTCAAAGATGACTACCCTTCCTCACCACCCAAATGTGAGTACCCCTACACTCTTTGTTCATAGTTTCATTTTTATTTTTCAGGAAATAGGAGTTTTGGCAACAAACTTGGTGTATCAGGTTAAGCCAGTACAACACCTTATGTAATTAATGAACCATATGCAAAAAATGACCTCAGGTATGTTTGAAATTTTACATTTTGTGATCCAAAACTTCTAAAAACAGTTTTCTAGGCAAGTGAAAATGTATAAATGTTTGGTGAGTCAATCAAGGGTGTAACATCAAAGGCTTTATTCCAAGAATTCATTACTGTGATGGCGCTTACTATCATATTCTTTATTATTCCTGTTATTAAGCTTAGCCTCTAGTAGTTACATGATGTGTTAATGACTCAAGTGTTTATTTATTCTGATCAGTTGTTGAACAAAGACAATATTTAATTAATGATGTTGGCAGATATATGAGAGGAAAATGTCACTGTTGTATCATGGAAAAATTTTCCATAATGACAGCACTTTCACAGATCCTCTTGTGTTTTAGAGATATTGAATGAAAACCTTCAGGTAATGACGGTTTTCTACAATGACTACATTGTACTTTGTAATTGAAATCTTCAATTTTAACATGTCAGTTCTGCCTCAAGCTTTGATATTCTGACTTTTTTTTTTTTCAATTATTTCTACTCAGGCAAGTTTGAACCACCAATATTCCACCCAAATGTCTACCCATCAGGCACTGTGTGTCTGTCGATCCTGGAGGAGGACAAAGACTGGAGGCCTGCCATCACCATCAAACAGGTTTGAGCACAGTCTCACTCTCATACTCTCATCAGTAGGGGAGTTGGTTGATATACCTTTTAAGTTATTATCAGTTATGTCCATTAGCTTTGAGAGTAGGGACTTCTGATTGTACAAGCAGTGACTGAATGTAACATCTTTTGTTTTTGTTGAGGGAATGAATACACGGATAGTGGCGTTTCTAACCAACAGACTATCACACTTTTAATGCACTGTCGACTGTGTTTTCAGATCCTGTTGGGTATCCAGGAGCTGCTGAATGAGCCAAACATTCAAGACCCAGCACAAGCAGAGGCTTACACAATTTACTGGTAAGTGTGTCTGCTTTGATATTACCTACCGAAAGTCCAGTTGTGTTTTTATTTAGCAGTTTCAATTCTGAACAATTGAAACCTGTTGAGTTCAAAAATCAAGGTTTCTTTGCCCCTGCTGCATGTTTGTGGTTTCCTTTTTTTTTTTTTTTTTTTGCACTAAGCGAAAGCCTTGAAATCGATTTGGAATGTAGATACTTAAAGTCGCCTCTATCTTCAGCTTAACTTGAAGATATTAAGCATTCTGGTTTATTTTATAACTTGCGTTCAAGTTGTAATTTTATTCAGTGGTCATGAATTGTCAGGTCAGTTTTCCTTTTCCAAGATGAGTCATGTCACAAACCTTTTAAAGACCAAAAGAAAGTCATAACACAAAACAAGAAAGATCAGTTTTCTGTTCTAGCAGTACTCTGTGCTAACTGTGTTTTACGTACTGATAGGTTATCCTAAAAATATTTTAAACCCTTTGGATGTTCATTTTTATCTCCTTTTGTTCTTTGTGTTTCAGTCAGAACAGGATGGACTATGAAAAGCGGGTAAGGGCACAGGCCAAGAAGTTTGCCCCCACATAGAGTGGAGAGCTGGCCTCTATCCTGCCTGAGCAGCCTGAACTGATAGAGGTGACAAACAGGAGGCAGGCATCACCTGAAGGACCACTCCAATAAGAATCCACTTTTAAGTATTATTATACTACTAAACAGGTGACAAGTGAGCCTGTTTTCTTTGCTTTCTTTGCTTTCTTTCTTTCTTTCTTTCTTTCTGTTTAACAACAATCGTTCAATAAGATCAGCTTTTTTTTCCTGTCTTAAAGAAATATGAATGCATTTTTAATGCATAGCTGATGATCCTAGAGACTCTGCTGTCAACACGACCTTTGCTATTTGTAACTCTTGTATAATCCATATCTCCAGTTTTGTCATGAGTGCGGCAATGTTCACTCATGCCTCCATTAATACTGTAAGTCATGCTAATGTATTGACAGAACTGTAGAAATAAGGAACCACTCTCTGTGTAATGTACAAGTCAGTTGGGGCAGAGGAGGAGATTTCATATATTCTTAACTTTACAGTTTTTATCAAACCATCAAACTCCACAAGTATTGTAGATAGTGTTTCATGAATATGGGCATGAACGGGGACAAAACTCTCAGACGCACAATGGAAGTCTATTCTTCCATTGTGCTTTTAAACACCGTTCTTATCACATATCCATCGCATCTGAGTTTCCACAAAAACGTCAAAAGAATACCGTCAACTCATCAAATTCAGGTAAAAGACAATCCTGGCACTTATATATTGGTTGTAAGCCAAAAAGTGGCAGTTACAGTATCAGTCAAAAGTTTGGACACACTTTCCCATTGAAAGGAATGGGAAGGTGTGTCCAAACATTTGACTGGCACTGTTTGTAGGCAGGAACTGGTGCTCTGTCCACCTCAAAGAAGGGAAGAGTTACAGATGGGAAATGGGGCAGGTGGGTCAGGGCTTTGCTTTCTCCAGTGAGCTTAAATTATCCTTTATTGCAGTGGAGCTAAGATAACCTTAGTGTTAAGATTCTTTTTGTGAATCCAACTGAGAGTGAATCTTTTTGTCGGTTATGAACTTAATGCACATTCAGCACCAGAATGTCATCTGCTTCCCAACACGCTATGTTACGATCTAGAGGAGAAGTTGCATTGTAAAAGTAACAAAAACTGTCGCCATGTGTTCGTTTTTTGGGGCTTTATTAATTAAGTCATTTTATCCCACAATGCTTACAAAATGAATATAAACCAAAAGCTGTTAAATCTGTAAGTCCACCTGGCAAACAGAAGCTGAAGGATCCTCATTGGAATGGCCTCTCAAACCAGCAGCGACAGATGGAAGTGCACTTGAGAGTAAGCGAAGGCCTGAGATTTTTTGCCTCTAAATATATGAGTGCATGTACATAATATAAATAATGAAAAACTGTGGAAGTTATGTTTTATATTGTTTTAGCCAGTTGACATTTGTGTGTGGTATTATAACAAAGAACACAATAAATGGCATAAAAATTGTGAAATAAAGTTGAATAAAAGAATGAAGAGAATGTTTGTGAATTCCTTTTCAACATGGCTCGGGTTTTTATTGAGTGCAAGGTTGGTGAAGTGAAATTTTATTGATCGGGAAAAGAGGAAAATAACAATCAAGGTTATTAAAAATCACATAAGAGGAGATACTGTGAGATTTCCTGCATGCAATATGCAATGTTGTATTTGAATATTGTCTATATTCATCTATACTATAATCATAGATTTTTTTTTTTTTTTAAATTCAAAACAGATTTTTAGTTAATGTGTGACCATTTCCAAGTTGTGTAATCGACTTCACGGCCAGTATCTGTCCTGTGATGGAGAATGTGTGTGTGTGTGTGTGTGTGCAAACCCTTGGTATCTCAGTTTTTAATGGTAAGGTTGAAAAACAGGCCGTTTTTCTTTAGCAGCTAAAAAGTCTGCATTTACAGACACCTACCTCTGACATTTCAGCATATACATCATCAAACTTATTCAAAATGTGTCCTGATATCTAGGATCCCCATTAACAATAAAGCTATAAAGGTTTTGCACTGAATAGTGTTTGTGCAAAGATGCATGTATGCACTTTGCATGTTTTTGCACACCATGTCTTTTTTTTTTTTTTTTTTTATGTCCAAAAGTGAGACCTGAGATAATGCTCTCGGATGTATTGCATGACTTTCTTAAGAAATTTAACACCTTTTGTTTTGCCTCACCTCTGCTGTGGTTTATGACTATGACCTCAAATGACCAAACAGACACGAAACAGTCGCAGGTGAGAAGCCAATAATGTTTTTTTTTCTCTTTTTTTGCTGCTGTATATTAATGTTGTTAGGTACTGGTGTTTTTTAGCTGATTTCATCTGAACCACACTGGGTTGTGATGAACCTCTGTGTCAAAGGTGAGGGCAGTAGAAAGCCCTCAGGCATCACAGCTTGGGCTACTGTCTCCGCACCAACATATTTCCAGGTCTGTACATCAATATCCAATCTATACTCCCAACTTCCTCGTTCTGTAGCATACTCGTAGATAAAACGCCTTTAAGTCGTGTGGAAAAAAGTTTGTTTTTTGGAGACCTTCTGTATCAAAAGCAATGTACAAAATACCACAACCCCCTTCAAAGTAAATACTGCACAGATTGGATAGTACTGCTTGCTGGCAGGGTACCGGTTCTGTGATACTGACAAATAATCGTTGATCAATACACTTGTCAATATGTTGATAGGCGAACATAATGTTAACATTATTTTAGAGGCAGTGACCACATGGATAAGATGGAATGGTAAGTCAAGGGAATCCTGAGTAGCTGATACACAATCTGTTTTATCCTGCTGAATAATTTAACCGTTTAATCGTTGCCTTGTGCACTGCTACACACGTGGCGTAGTGTGACATGCACACTAACCTATTCTAACTGTGTTTGCTCGTATGTCATGTGTGAAAAATTGTTTCAGGCAGTTAACACCAAGTTATGTAACATTTGAAAGAAAAACTAACAAATGAAAAGCTGTCAAAAGTAATACGCAATTCGAGTGAATTCATTTCTATTTTTGTGTCACGCCCATCCCCTCCCCCCTTTCTGTCAAACATATATATTTCTGGCATCTTTGTAGTGTACAATCATGTCTTTTGCAGTTTTGATCTCTTGTTTTTCTGCTAGTCCATATCAAACCATGAAGCCATCAGTACATTTTGCTCTAGGATCCTAATATCATTAACTTCAGGCCTCACTTTTCTCATATTCCACTATTTGGAATTTTAAACTTTTACACTCTCTGCTCTCTATTCCACTTTTAATTTGACCCACTGGACCCATCATCTTTAGGTGCTCAGTTACCATGGAAATCCCTCACCAAGGACTCGTACATCAGCCACCCTCTGCCTGCCTGGCCTCCAAACCCCTGATTCTTCTGATTTGTTTTTATTTTTTATATTTTTCACTGTTTATATTGTATGTTCTGGCTCATCTGCAGTCCGGTGGACAGAGAAAAACATTGTAAACTAGAAGCTCAACAAGATACTAACGGAAATGGAAAAAAAGGGTACCGCAAAATGAAGTCCTGCTTCCTACCTTGAGACCACAACACACACAGCGCACTTGTGATTCACACTTTGGAAATGCAAATACAACGTGTGATTTGCAACCGTACATGTTGTAAGCTCGCTGCTTAACAATAGACAAACAAGAGGAAGATTATGTTGAAGATGAAATACCACTAAAAAGATTATTGGTTAGACAAAAGATATTTGCGATATCCCTTTGGTTGAGGCTTAACCAAACTGTAATCATCTGGGTGCTACAGAGAGTGACTTGTATGTGTAAATTTATCTTATACAATTATAATAAAAGTAAATCTGAAAATTAATTGTAAACTATTCATCATTACATTCAGTTGTCTCAGAGATTCCTCCTCTTCTTCTACTTCAAGATGAATTAAGTGCATTCTAAAATTTACATAAACACACAGAAGTCCCCACTCTAACAATAATAAAAGGACTTAAACCGCTGAAAGCCATAGCAGTAGCTGAAGGGTTTATTGGTCTCTTTGTGTGATATGTATAGGTAGCAATACAGAGGTGGTTTGAGTAGAAACCACTGAAACTTGTTTTTTGTCACAACCTGCTGTCTCTCTTTTCAAGTCACACCTATTAAAATATGTACCTGTAGTAGATATCCGCTCTTTACTACACAGAGAAAGGATGTTGAAGAGACTGTATGAAGTCACTAAATTCATTCGTCTCACTCGACAATGCAAAAGCTAACGTTAGGTCTAGTCAGTGCAAAGCAGTTCTCACATCATATCAAATGAACTAGAAAGAGATACTGAAAAATATTCATCACCTCTTCATTCTGAACTACACTGCATATTCTTAATATGCCTGTTAAACTGTAATTCCCTCTTGCAGTGTGACTGAAAATCGAATTCAGTGTATGATTAAATACTTGCAAAACGGACACATCTACCGAAACTGCATTTTGTGTTTTGTGCTAATTACCATTTGTTATCACACTAGCATACTTAGCCCAACTAAGATGTGACCATGCTGAACATCATCGTGTTAGCATTGTCATTGTGAGCATGTTAGGATGCTGATGTTAGCATTTAGCTCAAAGCATTGCTGTGTTCCCTCACAGACATGCTGCTAGCTTGGCTGTAGACACTTGGTCTGCTTAGTTTCACACGTAAGACCATTAGGCCTAGTGTTAACTGTTGTGACCGTGCTCGGCAGTTTCTCAATAATATGTAGCAGATTAATACACACCCTTTTACGTCACAGTATATTGAGTCAACTCTGGCTCCTGCTTACAGGAATTGTACATATTTTAGGGTTTGGCTTCTCAATTAGATGAGTCAATAAACTGTTAAATTGAGAGTGTCAGTAACTTGACTTAACTTTTTTTAAGCAGGGTGTTTTTCCTCTTGAAATTAGCGCTATATTCATTGTGTAAAATTCAAGTTCTGTCATGTTTTTATAGAGTTATAGGTCTTGCTATATGAGTGTGCCCTACCTTGTTATTTTTCTCACCTCCTCCCCTCTGAGCGCCACCCCCCTCCCCCCCCACACTTCTTTGTGGTCTGCTGATGGAGACTGTTTTCTTGTTGCCTTGTGAGCAAAAACATCACCGTGGTCGTCTTAGCAGCCTCCCGCCTCAGGCACGGTGGACTTTGACCTTTTGGCAAGTGCTGTATCACATAATACATTCCTCATCCTCTGCTTGCTTCTACCCTCCCCTGCCCTTGTCTCTCTTGTTACCACTGCTCGCTGATGCTGACATCTAAGTAACTACAGGAACAAGTGGGAGTGCATCAGGTCACCCTCTGGCCTACTGCAGGCCTTAACCTACTCAAGCATCAAGGCAGCTGCTGACTGCTTTGTTCAAATGTGTTATGTTGCAACAGTTGTTGCTATATGCGTGAATGCTTTGGGGTTTGTAGGCTGATGTGCAGCATGGAAGAGTGTTACACAATGGCCTTTCATTGAACTTTGAAGACTGAGATGAACACTACTACTGTAGATACTAGAACATTCTCTAAACCTGCATTGATTTATTTTGATCTATTTTGTTTGATTTGCCATATAAGTTGCACTCACATTTTGGCATTTGACTACAAAGATTTGAATGTAATTGGGTGAAAATACACACTTAGAAGTGTTTCTTTCTTTTGCTACTCCTTTCTCCATCTTGTAACAACCCCATTACCACCTTACTCAGCCGAGCTGTCACAATCTACATCACAACTTTATTTTTCATATTCAATTCAAAAGAGTCTTTACATATATTGTCGCATCACAGAGGCCCTGGCATGACGACCAAAGATTAGGGACTGTATGAAAATTATTTGTGTGAGGAGGGGGGCTGAACCTTATATTTGACTTATAAAAAAGAACCTCCCAAGAGTCATTAATATTTGGTTTGGATACTCCTCCTGACTTGGAGAAAATTGCAATACCCTCCACCCCAATTTCTCAACCTTGATTTCAAGCTTTTATATTAATAGAACAATATTTTTTACAGAGCCCAAGTTGCACATTAGAAGTGAATTTAGCAATTGCTAAAAAAATATGATAAACATAAGAAATGGTGCACTCTGTAATTTTATTTTTGAACCAAGAGCTACTAAATGAACAGTTATTATCACTGTCACTGAACAAGCTAACAGGGCACAGGCAGCAGCTCGTTTCAACTATTAATAGAACTGGTTGGGCTGTGCTGAACATGCAATCTTTAACATATGATATGTTTAACTTTACTATAGTTATAACGAAGAATAAAGTGAAGACTACTGTTGTTTAGTGCAATAATGTTCAGTCCCTACTAACTACTAACTAAGATCCACATCTACTGTTTCTTAAAACTGACACATTGGTCCAGTGGCCCTCTGGTTAACACATGAGCCACACCTGACCACAATGTTTGCAGTTCAATTTCCTGCAGTGGACGTGTGTTGCATGTCGTTCCCCGCCTCTCTTTCTCTCTCCCTTCATTTTCTGTCATCTCTCTACTATTGCTATAATAAAAGTTTAAAATGCCCCCCAAAATATAAATACAGAATTTAAACAAAGAAAAAATATTGAGCCCTGATAAAGAGACATGATTGTTGCATACGGCAATATGTTCTTATGCCTCCATACCAGGGACAGCTGTGGCTAGAGGCATTATGTTTTCTGGTTGTCCGTCCCATTCTTGTGAAAGTGATATCTGAAGATTGCCATGAGGCAATTTCTTCAAATTTAGCACAAACGTCCACTTGGACTTAAGGATGAACTGATTAGATTTTGATGGGCACAAGTCAAGGTCACTTTGACCTCACAAAACACTTTTTTGGCCATAACTCAAGAATTGATATCCCAATTATGAAAATGTTTCACACAAATGTTTAATAGGATAAAATCAAGTGAAGACATTTTATATGATGTTTTAGAGGTTGTAGCTTCTTTGCATTTTGCTTTCTCAAAGTACTTGTATGAGTCCACCCTCTTTACTACCTCTCCCTGGATAACAGCCTCCTGTTCTTCTAGTCCACCACAAGTGTAGTGTCTTTAAGTGAAGACAGCATGTTTCTCACTGGAAATGCCAATATAGTGATACCTTCTATTTCACCAAATTCCTTCAAAGTCTTCACTACAAAAATTATGAGTCTGGACAGACATGGATGTAAGTTTTTTTTAATAGTAAATCTTGCAAGAAAATTATGAAATTAAATATAAATGTTAGGCAAAAATCAGACTACCCTCCTTTACACAAAAAGAAAAAAATGCATAACCCTACTCATTTTTTGACCCCACCTACCCTATAATAATATACATTCATACAGCCCCTTATGTATGAGAAACTTTAAAACTGTAAAACCATTTTGAGACACAGTGAGGTTGCAGATGGCGATGGACGAACAAACTGAATAATCAGAGGAAATCTCTTGAGGCCTGTGGCTATAGAAATAAGATGGCTGGTGACCTTTGAGTGAAGAGCAGGCTGCTGCTTTAACTTTTAACCGTCTTTCCTCTTCCTCTCTATAGAGGCACTTGGGTAGAATATATGTGTGGTTGCGGCTGTAACAGCAGCGGTTTCGACTCTGTACAACTTGTGCGTGTGTGTGTGTGTGTGTGTGAGTGTGTTTGCATCTTAAATAACCCCATGGTTCTAAATCTGGTAGGTTTAGCCTCTTTAATTCTCTGAATCTCCTGTTTTAAGATGAGTTTCATTGACATAAACCACTTCATAGGACAACTTGAAAGTTTCTCTTTATACAACCCACTTAACGTCATGATTGAAACAGGATGTGGTGTGCTTTGTATTTCTCGTCGTATTCTGTGCAATTAGTATCTTAAGAGCCATGATGGGGTCCAGGTAGCTGCTGGTGGTGAGCAAGAGGAGGTGCTCTGCTCTACAACAGCGCGGTACCCCCCCCTCCCTCCCCCCTTTCACTCCGCTCCCCACCCCGGCCCGTCCTCTCTCACTATCACTCACATCTTCACGAGGCTTCCTGTAAGCCTCAGACAGAGGCTGTGGTTACAAGTGGAAAATGTCGCTGGGCACTTTAAAGAAGAGACAGGGGCGAGAATGAGGAGACAGAGGGATGAGCGACAGAAAGAGAGAGAGAGAGAGAGAGAGAGAGAGAGAGAGAGAGAGAGAGAAAATGAGAGAGGGAGAGTGCACAAGAGAGTGAGATAGTGATGTGTGTGAAGAGTAAAGAGGGATATAAAAAGACAGAAGAAAAGGAAATCATCTAAATTCGTGAGTCCGGCAGAGGAGATGACGATGTGTTTCCTCTCAGGGAAACCTGCTACCTTTACTGACCAAAACTGATGAGGTACAGTATCACTTTTTTTTTTTTTAATGATGCTGTTTTAAACTAACAACACAAGAATAATGTGCAAAGTTTCTTGTAACAAGTTGAGTCTACATATTTATGTATTTTAATGAATGCATGTAACATATGATCATTTTAGTGTCTTTAAGCAGTGGCTCCTACTGTTGAATTACATTAGATGATATAAGTTTCCTTATCGGCTGTTTTTAGTCAGACAGAAACTAGTGTTTTTTTTTTTTCCTATGTTAAAATACGAATATCACTTACAGTGACACATCTGCCCTTTTGTTCCTACTCAATTCAGACTTTGATGGAAAACAAAGCAGCAACAACTGTCTTTGAAAAAGTCCCCATTCTTTGATCTATAGGCTTATACAATCAGAATCTCTACCTTTACGTGTTTAGCGGGCTTTTGTACATTCTACTTCATTTTATATCTTACAACTTCATCAGCAGGCATGCATGACCACTTGTTTCTGTACAGACTGTAAAACATGAAGTAAGCCATATTAAGTTAAACTAGGTATGACACTTTATAATTAGTCATATGGCTAACAGTCAGCTCTTAGTGCAGCACACAGTTGATACAGTCACAGTAGTGCAGCAGCACAGGTGCGAGTGTTTTCAGTCAAGTTTCATTTGCTAGCTACTGCCTTCTCAGGATGAGTATTTAGTTTGCTCAACTGTGGATGTCGTATTTCTTCACTCTCAAAAGCTATATAGCACGGTGCTGATGATGGGTGGAGTGTGCAGTTTCAATTTCCAGGTGACAGAAATGAGTTTCTCTCCATTTAAGAAATGATACATTTTAATGTAGTTATTGTAGGGTCAAAACCATCACTTTTAGGGTTTATTGGGGGAAAAAAGGCTTTAAGTTTACAAGGTTTTACACACATTCAACACTTTTACTCAGGTATACTTGTAGTGCTGTTTCTTGATTAAACATGTATAGAAAATGTTTGTTTCTGAATATGTTGATGTACAGTATTTAGCGATATTGATATGTATTGATTCTCTCTGTTCACAGTCATATCGTGGTCATGGCCATGAAGATACTGTGGTCTTTGTATGTCCCGGTGGTTCTGTTTTCACTACATGCAGCCCACTCTCACAAAGACTCACAAGGTATAACTTGATTATGGTCATAACTGAAACTACGTGGATTGTGTTTGATAATGTGATAACGCGGATACTGTAAACCACATGTAAAGCAAATAATGCACTTTTTTCATTCATTGAGCTTTGCCAATCTGCTATAGTAAATTAGTTATTTGCTATGTGCAGCAGCACAGTTTTTTGGGGGGTTTGTCAGCTTCAGTGCTTCATTTTCTGTGTCACTGCAAGTCAAAATGCATTTTTCTCTGAATTATTATTAAACAACTATTTTAAAGTGCGTACGGAGATCAGCCTATCTGAATGTCGGACATGAAGGACAAGTCCAATGACACTGATAAAGAGACACCATCTTTATCTCTTTCTCTTTATCTGTCTGTTGTTATGTCTTTGTCACTCAAGGACTCTCCTGTGTAAATGACTTTGTCGACAATGTCAGCTGCACATGGAACGGCTCTCTGACGGGTCCTGGTGTGGACTGTTGGATCTTTGGCTGGCAGAAAACATGGATCTTTGTGGAAAATGAGATACAAACCACTGCAATAATGTAAGATATGATTATAATGATTACTGCTTACCAGTGTTCTCCTTTAAAATATAACTTCTTTCCTTTATTTGGAGATTCAAATCTGCAGCTGATTTGATGTTTTTAATTTTTTTATCCTAGGCAAAACTGCAAGCTGAAACAATACAAAGACTCTCTTCCAGGCTGCAGTTTTGTCTTTGAAAAGGTATGTAAGTTACTAACGTGAGCCAATAATGTGATGGTCTAAAATTATCATGGATTTGCCTGTCTTTTGTATTTTTAGATCAGCCATTATAATAAAAGTGTTATCAGGAATATATTGAAATGAATAAAAACACTTTCTGTCCTCGCTGTTTAATGGCTTAATGGGTCCTTCCAGAAATTCAGCTGTGCTGATGTCTTGCCCAACATCACCATGAAGTGTAATGGCACGTTGGTGGGGAAGCTCACAAATTATGAGCCGTGCTATCACAGTGAGTGGCTTTTACTTAGTTCAGTTTACACAAATTTTGTGAATTTTTTGACATCATTTCTCATTCTTTGCTAGAAAATGTAATGCACTACTTCAGAATGTTTAGGAGGCCATCTGAAACATGTTATGACAAAAAATGCAGTTTCTGTAAATTTTTTGCTTTCAAAGAAGTATTACACAGAAATAATTGGTCAACCTTTTTTTACATCAGGAATTAATGAATTGCACCTTTTTTCTTTGTGCATATGTGTCCGTGTGGGTATTTTTGTACACGTACATGTTTGTATATATGTGTGTGCGTACAGTTAAAATGCACCCTCCAAGCGCTCCTAATGTCAACAGAACTGATGATGAGATCTTGATATCATGGAATCAAGGCAGCCCTCCCTCCAACTTCTTAAAAATCTTTAACTTCGAAGTACAGATCAAACAGAATCACCAGACATGGCAGGTGAGTGTGAATACATGTGAATGTATGCATGTACATCTGGGTGTGTATGTGTTTGTATATCTATTTGTCCATGCATAGATATACAGGCTGAGATAGAGTCACATAAGTTGCTTTGACCACCACAAAACACTGTCCGCACTGTCCGTGTGCTTTTTTGTCTTCAAACCCAAAAAGGTTCAACACAGATAAAGAAAGATCTTTTTTTGGTAGGAACGCAAGGCTGGCACTGGTGTTACTATTACTATTACTACTATCAATCATTTTGATTAACCTTCATGTCATGCATATAATAATGTTGTGCAAACATCAGCTTCTCATAAGTTATATAGCTGACACTTCCTCTTCCACTCATCTTCATTGGTCTCCATGTTGCATTCTTGTATTTATTTGGTTTAGTAGTCTGGTTACAGAAAATGCACCAGCGCTAGGTTTCACATATTGGTCATACAAATGCTAATTCCACAGAACTGACGCTATTCATGATTTAACTCATTTTGACAAATAATTTGAGATTCTAGTTGTTAAGATACACCATCATTTTGATATTGTGCCAACTTTGCATTCATCATCAGGAGGCCAGGATTTTTCCCACAGAAGACCAAAAGTGTAGAATACCTGCTTCGCAGCTGAAAGAGATCTTCCCTTTGTGGGAGACCCTCCAGATCAGGGTTAGAGTCCAGCCCACTGACAGGCCAAATAGCAGCTGGAGCAACTGGAGTCCAACAACAGAATGTCAGGGTCAAGGTAAGAATGGGAAAAACATTTTGGATTTCCAGGTGGTTTGATTGACAACTAATCCAGCTCACTGGCTTTTTTCACATCAATCTCTACAGGATTATAGTTCTCATTTAAACTGGGAAATATATGTACCTTCTGGGGTCCCAAAATGATCCCAGACCAGCTGGGAAATGTAGTTGTCCAGTCTGGGTTCAGGGTCTTCACCAAGCAAAGGCAAAAAGCAATATGTGGGGTTGTTTCCCTATACTGTAGAACTTCTACTGTAGAATCAGACACAAAAGCTGCATTTTAAACTCTTGATGAAATAGTTTGAAGAGCCATTCTTCTCCTGAATGGTTTGAACATGTTGTCATGACAAGACTGTGAAAACAAAACAAACAAAAAAGTACAGACAAGAGAGAGAACGAAAATAACTGATTAGGTAATATTATGTTTGCATGTATTTTGCAAATTGTAACATCAGCACTCAGTTTCAGAGTCGTGGTTAATGCAGTTTGTGATGGTCAGCTTGGCTCTTGTCATCGTGGTAATGGTGCTGCTTTACTGGAGATGCGTGAGCAGGGGGTGAGTATACTGTAGGCTGTGTGTGTGTCTGTGTTTGTTTGCATGGAGTATGTCTTATCTAATAGCACTTTCATGCTGTTTCAGGCTCCTTGCAAGCAAGCCAGTACCAAACCCTTCAAAATACTTCCACACTCTCCACTCTGTCCACGGAGGAAATCTAAAGGTAAAAATAAATGTTTCTAACCAAACATTAAGCCTTTTGCCGCTATATCTTACTGCACAGAATATTTTGACACATGTGCTTCACAGACTGCAGTTGTCACCACAAAATTTCATGAACTATTCATACAAACAGGTTAAACAGGCAACATTTAAGTATACTTACTATTCTTCTTTCTTTATTTATTCTGTTGCTTTATTATGGTAGATGGATACAAATTACCCAATGTTCAGTTAATATTCAGATACCAATAGTAACTGAATCACCAGTACTCAAATACTAGCTAGTAACTGAGTGTTACAGTGGATAAACTTATCTCTTTCCAATATTCATCTGTAGTTTTTTCCTGAAAGTGATGCAAAACGTGGCTGTCATAAAGACTAAAATGATAAAAATGGGTTTTTACATCTGGGACGCAAGAAAGATTTTTTGTTTGTAATTCTGGCCATGTCTGCCCTCCTGCAATCGGAGTACCCCAAGTATCAATGCTGGGACCAGTTTTATTCTTATTGTATATGTTTACTCTTGGATGCATCATAGGCCAGATAACCCTACAAACCTTCCCAGTGAAACAAGTTGTCAAACATATTAAAAATTGAATATCTGCAATTTTTCATCAATTAAATTCTTGTGAAACAAAAATCGTTTGTCTGCATTCATAAATTTAGTCTTGGTCCTTTGTACAGATATGTTTAAGAAGCACAAAACAAATTTTTACACCTAAAGGTCAGTTCATTAATCATGAGGAGCACTAGGAAAGTTGTGTAATGTCTTCTGTGGCTCTGGAGGATCTTTGTCAAGCCTGAGAAAAGAAGGATGGTTTCATTATGAGAATTGTTGGATCCAGACTAAAAGTCATGATATCTCAGTCTCTGCTGCTTCAATTTTGTCTCAATATGTGTTTTGTGAGTCCCACAATGTTATGCAAATGTAATATTGAATTGCTGGTGTATCTCTTTAAGCTTTAACCTGTGCTTTTTAACCTTAAATTTAAATATCACATTAGCAACTGAATTTACAGTTTCATGTCTTGCCAGACACTACTGCTATTTTCTTCTAATGGGCATAAATGTCCTGCCAGCCTCTTCTTCCAAACAAGCAGGATCCTGCTTGCTGTACCCCCATTAAATAGTTAAGGAAGCAGAGCCTTTGCCATTAGGGTCCCCACAGCTCTTGAACAACCTGTCTGTCTATTTTTAGTTTGTAGTTTGGGTTTGAGGTCTCTAATCCGTTCTCTAATCTGTCCCAGATTAGAGATATCAGTTTTTAAACCACAAAAAAAAACAAAAAAACAAAGCAAAAAAACAGGTCACCAGCTACAGTTTCTTGGTGTTGTTTGTCTGTTTCCTCAGGCAACACTGACAAACATACACACGCTCAAACACACATAATGCCTTCTGAAAGTCAGTGAGAAAACATTTACTTGCCACATTTGCTCTCAAATACACAATAAACACAAAATTTTATGAAACCTCTACTATAGCTTTTTCATTCTTCAGGTGTATTTTCTACCATAATTCTCTTTCTCTCTCCCCAGAAATGGCTGAATCCTCTGTCGGTTTCTGAATCATTCTTCACCGCCCAGCCATGCGACCATATCTCCCCGGTGGAGGTGTGTGAAAGCTGGGATGTGGTCCGCTCCACCTCTCCCTCCTCCAGCTCCACTACTGCCCTTCTTTACTTCAGGAGCTACCCCTCAGCTGGCTCTGACACAAGCGGGGTTGTTGACAATTCCTCTTCCTCCATTTCATCCGGTTTCTCCAACATGGGCTATTTCATGTCTAGCTCCTCCAGCAGCTCAGCTAGAACTCACCCCAGTCCTGCCTACTTCACCTATAAGGAGGATTTCTGCAATTTGCAAAACAGCCACAACCTTCACCTCTCCCTCTGCCCTTCCCTCACCACCTGTGAGAGCTTGAAAATGGAGCCACAGAGCCCAGACTCTGGCTTTGGCATAGAGGAAGATGAGGAGGACAAGGAAGATAAAAGGGATGTAGTAGGGGAGGAGGTTTCAGATGATCACCAGAGCACTCCTATTCTCATTCTACCTCTCCATCTTCCTTCCCGGATGTGTCCCTCCTCCATTCCTCCACCACCTCTTCATCCTCCCAGTCTAACTCAGATATCCTCTGATAGCCAACAGGTGGATGCAACTGTGGCAGATGCTAGTGGAAGCTATGCGGCCTGGCCTGTTGCTGGTTCCATGTACAGGTCTTCTTCCATGCCCGTGGAGCCCTGTAAAACAGGTTATCTCACCCTCAAAGAGCTACAGACAACGTTTAGCAATAAATCTATCTAAGAAAGTGTAGTGTATCTGGATGAATCCCTATGCAACCATTTTAAATTTAATTTCTGACTGATTGACCTGACTGATTATTTGTTCAGTCTGATTGTGGATGCAAGAGTGCCCGACACCATACATGGAGTGCTCTTGTGTGGTTTTAACTAAGAAAAATAACTATTTAAAAAAATAACTGTTTTTCTGCTTTAAACCTGCATTGATTATTTTTTTGGCTACTTGGGGGCAGCAGGACAAGATGGAAACACAAAACTGACAAATTATCACTTTATAAAGTTAGCAGATTTGTTAAAATTGTAATTACACATCCAGCAGACATGGAGCAAAATAAGCATTCATTTGAAGCCATGTTTCTGGCCACCTGACAAATGCAAGTCCAATGTTCACTCTCCTTTCCGCCCTGTTGCTTCTCTCAACCTACTCCTAAGAAATAAAATATCAGGCTCTTTAGCTGCTAAATGCTCCATTATGTTCACCAGCTAGCTGTTAACTGTAACCGGTCACAAGATTGTAGTCAACCATTGTAATCAATGTAGATTTTGCATTGTTTGTAAATTCTTGTTGACTCAATAATAAAATGCCATTTCAGAGTTGGATCTGTTTATTTGTCTTTCATTTGCATTTTAAAGGACCAGTGTATAAGATTTAGTGGTATCTAGCAGTGAGGTTGCACATTGCAACCAACTGAATACCCCTCCCCTCCCTCTCCTCCTCCAAGCGTGAAGGAAAACCTACAGTGGCCGCGAAACTTGTGAAAAACACAAAGGCTCTCTCTAGAGCCAGTGTTTAGTTTGTCTGTTCTGGGCTACTGTAGAAACATGGCAGTGCAACATGGCAGGCTCCATGGAAGAGGATCCTCTCCCTATGTAGATATAAAGGGCTCATTCTAAGGTAATGAAAACACAATTCTTATTTTCAGGTGATTATACACTAATTAAAACATATCAACATTATATTCTAATTTTGCCAAGTCCGTTCCACCAGATGACACTAAATCATACACACTGCACCTTTAATATAACATGAAAATGTTAGCTAACAATAGTTGACTATCAGTATAGTCATCAGGTCTCTGAATGAGACTGCCCCACTAAGTTTGCTATTGAAATAAATGTTTAGCTAAAAGGAGCTAAATGAATCACAAAAACCTTTATGGCTTGCTGACTTGTTATATGAATTTCACTCAACTTACCTCGTTTTGTTGGTTGTGAGCCTGTCCTCTCCTTATTTGACAATATCAGGAGCATGGTGGTAACATTAGTGTCACTAAGCTATCTGAGTCAAAGTAAAAATGTTTATGGCAAGGCCACCTTGTGACCTGCCACATTTGAAAGAAATTTGTCAGCTACTGTAAACATACTGTACATGACATGATAGCAAGCTACATAGTGGGGGTGTGCCTGAATACAAATACATGATTCGGCAAAGCACAAATAGAGGGTTTTTTACAAATATTTGTTTCATACAAATATTTTAAAAATGATTTGTTTTCGGGAAGAAAAAAAAAACATGTCAAATACCCGTGTGCAGTTTGGTTACATTGCTATCTCAGTCTCTGTCCTCTGCTCCACTGTTACGTCTATCAGCAGGTCTCAATGAGGGGAGTCACATCCTATATGACACACATTCCCTTATTTGGGCACATCCCTAATTCCTATGCTATTCCATATTAGATATGTCCAAGTGACCTGCAATCATATGGCCTGATATATACACCTATATCATAGATAAACGCAGTGTTTATATGAAGGAAAATCTGCGTACATACAAATCCTTAGATGCGTATAATTATATATACTTTGTGGTCGTGTGCAAGAGATAAAGTTTTATGACATGGGATCAGAGGTTTGCATTTTGAGGGCAGGTGTCCTGCCTAGCCAAACACAAGGCCTAAAGGCTAAACCATATGATGCCTGGGTTTATGTGCATAGGGACCTTGGGTACATCCTAACAGCTAACTGTACATGCATGGCAGGGAAAATATCAAACAGTAGATCATCTAAGATCATGATTTCACTCACTTTTGCTAATAACCTATCCATCGATCCAGCTTTGCTTCTTGTTGCAGTCATGCTGCAGCCATCATGTGCCAGGTTGAGCTGTCAGGGTGGAGACACACCAAGGAGGAGGCCCAAACCAAATCTGTGGAAATATATGTCCAGAAGAAAATCTTTAGCCACAAACACTGAAGATCAACTTCAGCTGACCAAAGAGACATCTCACAGAGTTCCATCAAGCACCAGCACCCCAATAATATACCAGGAAGATATGAATGAAACAATGGCTGCAGGCTATTCAGCCATAAGTGATGCATAACATGCTGATACTTGGTGAACTATTATGCACACCCTTCGACAGTGCCCTGAAGCTTCTGAAGACATGTACATAACATAAAAACATTATAACACAAGGGCCTATTTGTGCCCTCAAAGTAGTTCTAACCATCAATGAGAGGCTCTGAAATAGGCTACGGTTATGAGCACACACACTGGTACACGCATTGGCAGACAGGAATAACTTTCTCAGAGTATCACATAGCCTAACTTGGAGCACAAAGAGACAATAATGATAATATTATTGAGTACCAGCCATATCCCTACTTTGGAGTAGTTTTAAATTTAGCCTATTTCTAGTCAGAATTTATCAGGAGCCAGGCCTTCTAGCGTAATTCCATGTTAATCCCTTCTATCCCAAGTTTCAATTATGCAAATAAAATAATTTCAAAAGTTTGTTCCAGCCAAGCAATACTTCGTCTGAGAAGCATTCTATGAATTTTGACATGCAGTGTAAGTTTTACCTGTGAATGAATCATCCTGCTTTTATTTACATTCCATTTCATACATAGTAATTTCACTAATTTGTCTGCATAACTAAATTGAAAACAATATCATTTAACATCTCAGTCATTTTAATAAGTTAATTAATAGAAGTGTTATTGTAAAACTACTCCCTCTCATGTGATATTGCTTACACTAGTGCAGTGCCCGTTCAAAATGCACCATTTGGAACAGGCCGACTGCTTGACCTCCTGCCGCTAGAAACTAACAATCTATTATACACAGATGTTATAAATAATAATTACTCTAATAGTAAATAAATGTTATTTTCTCATTTCAAGTAGCCTAAAATATGGGTTGCATTTAAAAATAAAATAATTTGCATCCTAAAATAACATGGAACGATCGTATTGGGCTCTTAAATCACTCCTATTTTCTGTGCCCTCAGTTCAGATTTGAGTGGGTATGTTTGCTCCAAAGATTTGCGCTTTGTCTGTAGTGGTGCTTCATAATCACCACAGTCTCAGAGCATATGAGACAAACTGGTTTTGAACTGCCCGTGGAAAGTATTTCCTTCGTTTTATGCACATAGTACAGTCATTGTGTATCTTCTAAAATGTGGGTGACCTTTGCTCAACCATGTACCTGAACGCCTCCTGTGTAGTCACTCAGTGGTGATGATCTGCTAAACGTGCTGTCCAGACACGGAGTAAGAGTGTCCTTTCTTGATTAAAAACTCTGTTTTCACTGTCTACTTTTCTCTTTTTAGAGCACTTTTCTCCGTCACACCTTGTCTCTGGTCTCTCCCTGACATGCTGGAGTCAGTCAGCAGAGCCCTGAAACTCTGTGCTGGCCCTGCATGGAGCGGACCATCTTGTTGATCACTGGTTTATTCAAAGTTTATTAATATTAAACATATCAGATGTCCAAACTGCACCAAAATCAACACTGCACGTCCTTGACACCCCAGCAATACACCTGTAAAGTGTGAAGTCATTCAAGAGATATGCAAAAGACACACATACATACAGACAGAGATTCCTTGCTTTTTGGTTAGATGAACTGCAGTGCCTGTTCAAAACATGTCTGAGACATCTTGCACTAAGTCTTGAATGTAGATGCCAAGTTTTGTTTACTGTACACAATTCAATAGTAGAGCTTAAGTCACTTAAACTTTTTCAAGTCATTATCACTATGGATGTAATCCCATGTCCGACCTCAATGTGGGTTGCAATGGCGAAGTGGCGCTCTCTGTATTTTTATATATTTCTCGAGAACCGCTCATCCAAAGAACTTCACACTCAGCACTGCACTTCCATGGGTACACAGCAATATACCTGCCAAGTGTGAAGTCAATCAGATGAACAGTTGTTGAGATTCGCGAAGGACACACATACAGAGATTCCTTCCTTTAGAGTTAGATTAGATAGTTAGATGAATGAAAAGGCGAAATGCAGAGGAGGAAAATCAATCAATCAATCAATTTTTATTTATATAGCGCCAAATCACAACAAAATTCATCTCAAGACACTTTTTACATAGAGCAGGTCAAGACTGTACCTTTTAATTTGAAACTGAAACTAGGACAGTCTGTCTCCACAGTAAATCATCTGTTGAGCGTTTGATGGTTGTTTATTTGTGCTTTAGAACATAACTGTCATGGTGAGTAGCAGGAATAGACCCAAATGCAGAGACCGGCATGCAGAGATTGCAGGGTTGACAAAAACCTTTATTCTTGCAATGGTCGAAGACAGAACAGGGCACAAACAGAACAAACAGAAACAAGCAGAACAAATGATCCAACAAAGACTGAACAGAAAACCAGGACTTAAAAAGTAACTGAACTAACGAGGAGATGAGGTGCAGGTGGGGAGATGGGTGGAGAACTCAGGAGAGGGGAGTGAACAGACAGGGAGCCGATAGGCTGGGGAAACACAGGGAGCAGGGCAGGGCTGATGAGGCTAACACAGGGCAAGTGTGGAGGAGTACATGAACACACAAGGGAAACACAGAGCAACAGAAAACGAAAACCCAGAAAATGCAAACTCTCAACATAACCTACACTAACCCATCCAAGAATACCCATGAACACAAACCCAAGTACACAACACAACAAGCAAAACATATGACCAGAAGGACTCATCAGAAGTGCAACCCAGGAAACCCCACAGAACACAAAAACACAGAGTCCAAAAAACACACAAAGGCCAGGCAGGATGTGACAATAAGCAGTGTGAAACAATCAGAAAATAATGTTGTATTTCTGTCATTCATGGGCTTTCTCTCTCTCTCAGAGAAAGCTTTCCATCACTGTCTCCCCTCACCAGCACTGCCTCTTTGTCGCTTGCTTGTGCTCTCAGATTATCGCCCTCTCTCTCTCTTTTTCTCTTGTCTTTTTTAAAATAAGTCATGAAGCCGACAACAGAGCCTAACTTTCAACGTCATCAAATGAAGAGAGATGTCCTCCCTCCTCTCTCTCATGGCAGGGTTGTGCAGCTCTGATCATGACATGCAGTCACAGAGTCCAGAAGCCCCGCCCTGCTGCTGCAGAGCAGAGTGGCTCGCTGTTTGCTTGTTTATTCCAAGTTTATTAATATTAAACATGTTGTGTGTCCAAATTGCACCAAATTCAATTCAACACTACACTTCCTTGGATCCACTGCAATGCACATGCCAAACGTGAAGTAGATCAGATGAACGGTTCCCAAGATATGCAAAGGACATACATACATACATACAGAGACAGACAGAGATTCCTCGTTTTATTTAGAGAGATAGAGAGATATATCTTTTTCCTCCTGTACACAGCAATTACAACTGAAGATCTCCAGGCTCTCAAAAACATTTGTCCAAACGCTGCTCTGTTTGCATCCATCAACACAGCTGCAGACTCAGACATAGATACAGCATCAGAAACAGAAACAGAAACAGAATACGAAGTCCCTGAGCCCCCGACAGCTATGTATGACTTATCTGCTAGGGACGTGTGGTCAGCTGACCTTAAAGAGAAGTGCAACACTAGCTATGGCAAAATTAAAAGGCAATGCACAACTGCCAGACTGGAACATCTATAGGATGTGACTAAAGAGCAAAGGCAAAGTGTACAACAGTCACTCTCTAGCTTGCTCAACTACCATTCTCTCTCTCTTGCTCGTGCTTTCAGCTCATTCTGGTGTCATTGAGCAGAGTGAGGCAGCAGAAAAGAGTAGAGCAGGATGGAAAAACAGTAGCAGAGGGAAAGGAAGCTGGGGGAGAGAGTGTTGTAGGGGGAGTGGCAGTGCAGGAGGTTTCATATGGTGTTGAAGAAAGGATGGAGGTGGTATTGGAAGGTGAGGATGGTGAATTGCAGCCTGCTGCAGGTGGGGACCAACTAGCAAGACTGAGGGAGGAGTTGGAAGAGAGATTAGAGGATGATGCAGGGGTACTAAAGGAAGGAGAAAGGGACCACAGGGTGTTTGATGATGATGAGCAGCACGATGGTGTTCTTTATCACCAAGAGGACGTGGAAGACCCCAGGTATCTAGGTAATGAAAGACATGTAGAGAGGGAACAACGTCAACCCCCTAGAAATCCTATCCCACCCCCAGCGCTAGAGTACATCACCTTACCTTCAGGCCACAAAGACCAGATCAACTTAGTCCTCGTGGATGACGGGGCCGTTTGTGCCACAGGGTCCAGAGACAGTAATGTTAAACTGTGGGATATGCAGGCAGACTATGGTGGCATGCTGCTGCACACATTGGGAGGGCAGGACCACTTCAACACCCATCTGGGTTGGGTCTGGTGCCTGGCATCTCAGAGACCTCTACTGGCCTCAGGGGGCTTTGACAGCGCAGTGAGGCTGTGTGATCTACAGGAAGGTGGGGCAGAGAGGGGCCTGATCAGGACTGAGGCCTTTGTCCACTGCTTGTCATGTCAGATGGACATGTTGCTGGCTGGTACATTTAACAAGTTGGTCAGCATGTATGACACCAGAGGTGAGGGGATTTAACATAAACTGCATTTCAATTTAGTGTGTGTAAAAAGTGTGTGTGAGTGCCAATATAAATGTTTCTTCAAACAATATTCTTGTCGTTTTTTTGTCTTAGCAGTCAGCTAGCAAAGAAAAAAAAACATAGTTCACATGGTTTCTGAGAATGATTATGTCATAATGTTGATATTGCGGGTATATTGTTATTATGAAGGTGAGGTTGAGAAAGTTCGGGTCACAAGAACTTCAACCAAACTTTTTGTAATTTCTTGGCTGGCATTTTTTGATTTTCCCCCTTTATTTGACAGTCAAAAGTGTACATCAGTGGCCAGGATCTAACCACAGCAGTTATGTGGTATGCGTCTTAATTAGTATGCCACCAGGGTGCCCCTTTGTCTGACATTTTTTCTACAAACAAAAGACATGTGTAAAAACAAGGATCGTTTTTATTGCTGATATTTGTCCTGTGCACTTTGTACCAGGACTCAAATATCTCATAGACACTATGTTTGAAGAACTGTCTGACTAGCACATTCAAACAATGTAGAGCTGCACTTTATATGGTGAAGTAAAGGAGATGCTTTGCGGGAAAAGGTGCTGAAGATGTTAAAAGCACCAGCCCAGTGGTTCATGTTCACTGCTGGTAGATGAATGGCCGTGCTAAAAGGTTTATCTTGTAGTCCTCTGACAGTAGAAAATCTGTAGTTTCACTCTCACAAAGAAGCTGTCCATGTGGATGTCTGTTTTTTACAGGATATAAGACAATGTAATAATTAAGAAAAAGAAAACAAATACTCAGTTTTTGTGCCTGAATGCTGTTACTGCTGCACATCTCTCCTGACATTGATTGTAGTATGACTCCTACTACAACACATGTTGATTCAATATCTTTCAAAACCAAAAGGAACAACAAGAAAAGGATTTAGAGCAGTATTTTGCTTGATCCAGAGAGTCAGCTCAGGTTGTGCAAGAGACTCTAGTCAGAGAGGCTACTGACTGTCCTTTTTGACCCTTACCCCCTTTTTATTCACTGTTGGGGCCACTTCAAAGGCCCTGTGATATTAAAGGTCATACAACACAGTTCTGTAAATGTCACAAACATCACACATCACTTCACAGCCACCACTCATGAAAAGATTATTGGTAAAGGCATTATACTATGCTTCAGATATGCTGTCCTTTAATACAATTATAAATAGGTTTTAAACAAAAAAGGTATTATGAGTTGTCGATTTCTGCGATAATAGTAAGGTGGGACTTAATTTATTAATTTGGCTTAATGTGTTCTTACTGGGCACAAATACAAGGTGTAGAAGTTAGTCAGCATGCATTTTTATTAAATTACTCTAGACAAGGGACTGCAAATGTAATGTGTTAATTACAGGGAAACAGTTTGAACACTTCAGGAAGGACTGGTATCCCTTATTTTCAAAGCTTGATGTTGACAGGTATGATAGTGGGTTTATCAGAGCGTTTTTGCTAAAAACAAAACTGCCTTCAGCTGCTGGAAATAAAGTTAATGGGAGCAGTAAGAGTGAACCAAAGCAATGAAGTTGAGGGCAAGAAAACCAAAACAATGAGCTGAAATACATTGAAATGCTCCGTAGAGCCGAGGGGAACTACAGAGTCAGGTAATAATTCTCTGTGGGTTCGTCACTATGAGCTACCCTTTTCACATTATATTATTATTATATTATTTGATCAATTGTTAATATGAAATTTTGAATAGAGCAGCTTTAATATTACCTTTTAATATTTCACATTATTCTAATCAGTTAATGTAGCTTGTTAATTAAAGTGCTAAATACATAGCATTAATTAAGCATTAGTGCAGACAATCTCTGGTTGACATAAACACATGAAAAACTGTCTCGCTTTCAGCTTTTTGCTAGAATTGCTGATGTAATTACTCCAAAACAGAATTCAATTCATTTTGCTTGATATAAAAAATATTGTGTGACAAACTGTCCTGAGATTGGAGATGAAGAAATTTACATGTAAAATAGAATTTCAAGGGACGATGTGACACAGCATAGTGAAAGAACAACCTGACCGTGCATACAGCATAAATAGATAGAACTAAATATATGAAAGCGAGTGAGAATAATGCTGGGTCACTATATAGCTGGTCATTTATATAGGCTACAATTGCATATATAGAACAGTGTACAATACCTCATTGTTGAATGTGTACAGGACTCCTTCTTTTGTTCTGCATTAGTGTTAAAAAAATATATGAAATAGCATTGCCAAAGCATGAAACTAGATATTACTTCAAACAAAATGAAATGCTACTGTTAGTTTTGGATTACAACGTTGTTGAAAACAACACATGAAATGCAGTTTTGAGTTGCTTTTTATTACTTAAACTCACATTTTACAGACATATTGTATATTGAGAGAACTCTTACATTTAAATTTATAATATATAAAAACATGGCTGTCTTTAGCAAACTGAACATTCTTAATTCCTGGATTTCCATGCAGATTTGTGACTTTGAAAGCAGCGAAACATGATTTCAATGTGTTTTGATTATGTAAATAGTGATACTTTTTTTTTATGAAGAGCCATATATTATACAAGCATTGCTTTTAGACTTTTTAAGACTTTGTAATATATCTGTTGTGTCATTTGCACAATCTAAGCCAATATTTAAGGGTATGAAAATAACCAAATCTACAGCAACATTTAAGCTTTAGTCAGTTACTGTCAAAACGAAAGGCAGCTTGTTTTCCCACTGATGTTCTCTGTATATCTCACTTGTTTGTACATCTTTATAAATTATTTCATGCATTTTGAGTGATCAAATCACAGCCTTTAATCACCATTAATCATCATTTCAAAAACAGATCATCCATCCCACGATACAGCTCCACCTGGTAAGGTTTTAATAAAGAATTGTGTTTGTGCAAGCAGGCATAGTATGTTATTTATTAGATTGCTTATTCTAGATTTGTGTAAAACATTGAGGTCAGTGACAAAAGTTGCTTCTCTTGTCTGAGCACATGCAGTATATTTCCATTGCACTTGGTGACATCTGTGCAGAGACCAAACAAAATAAAAGCTCTGGTAGAAATGGGTCACCCTTTGACTTCCTGTGTCGTTGTGGAATGAGGGCTGAGGGGTCTGTATATGAGCCGACATGAGAAAGAGTGAGAGAGAGACTGAACTGTGTGTGTGTGTATGTGTGTGTGTATGTGTGTGTGTGTGTGTGTGTGTGTGTGTGTGTGTGTGTGTGTGTGTGTGTGTGTGTGTGTGTGTGTGTGTGTGTGTCTGTTTGTGCGCATGTGTCGGCATGTGTGAATTTATGTGTGTGTGTGTAGTTTTGAGTGTTTACATGTCCTGTCAGGTGGTCCTGGCGGTGTGTGTGTGAGAGTGAGCATGTGTATTAGAGTGTGGTTTGACATTTAGCGCTGACACAACTAGCGACATCCGTTCACCTTACAGAGAATTTACAATATTTTAGCGACATCAATAAGAAGGCACAGTATCGAGACGAGATGTTGCTTCTCATCATTGTTTCTTCAATCTTTCCACTTCACAAGAAATTATCCTTCATGCCCAAATTATGTCAGGACACTGAATTACACACAAAAGTAGCAATATTTGTAGTATGTAAGAAGAGCACTTTTGTTTATCTGTTCAGTGTATTGTCACTTTCAACCTATTCTGTGGCCCTTTAAGCTCAAATGTATGTCCTAAAATTGAAAAATTTGCA
Source organism: Thunnus albacares (assembly GCF_914725855.1). NCBI lineage: Eukaryota > Metazoa > Chordata > Actinopteri > Scombriformes > Scombridae > Thunnus > Thunnus albacares. Next base: position 8,875,224 of record NC_058122.1, on the reverse strand, counting down.
TCTGCACAGTAGATTACACACAAATGCAAGTTATTTATGTACAGAACTGTAAATGCACTTAATGACTCTTCACAGGAAAAGAGAATGTATGTTAAACACATGAAAAAATCACTAGGCTAAAATTAGTCCAATTTGGGTCAATATAACTGGATTAACCTCACCTGGTACCACTTTTAGGTCACCAGTCAAACCAAAGAAAATAATTTATTCCGACCAATGGTTAGTGTAACTTTTTTCTTTTAGTGTAAACTACTTATTTACATGAGGTTTTACATGAGTGTTAGTTGTTCAAAATAATGTGCATGAGTGTAAAGGATACACACATTTATTAACAATCAGTAATAAATAGTGATATGTAAATTTAAAAAGTGTTGGAATGTAACTAAGCACAATTTTTAGGTACTTGTACTTTACTTGAGTATTTTCATTTTATGCTACTTGATACAACTCTACTACATTTCAGAGGGGAATATTGTACTTCTTACTCCACTACATTGATTTGACAGCTTTAGTTACTATTCAGATTAGAATTTTACATAAAATAACCTAATGATAAGCTTATAAATTACACAGCATTATAAAAGATTAAACTAATGGTTCCTAAACTTTTTGCTTTGTGGGCCCCTACAAAAAATCAGTCTGTATTTGTGTCTTTGTCATGTTACAGATGTTTATGCAATGTTTGCATTTCTACCAAAGAGACATTTCCCCTCACATGGTTTTAAGAGGTAAAGCTCCAAATTTATGTAGCAGAACTATGTTTTTTTTTCTTTCCTACCCAGTCTATCATCTCAAGACCCCTCAAAAAGCAGTTCAAACTAGCTCCACCTCGAGCAGCTACAACAATAAAATGCTGCTTATGCATTGACTCAGCAGTATTAATAATGTGCCTTGTTAAGTTTATTTAATATATCAGTCACAGCATAATTTTCTGTAAAAATGAGTACCTTTACTGCAGTACTTTAAGTAAATTTGGCTGTTAATACTTCTATACTTGTAATAAAGTATATTTAGATTGTGGTATTGATACTTTTACTTGAGTACTTCTTCTACCACTGGGAGTAGATCATAACAGTTCACAACCGTACCAATTTTAGTAGGTAAATAACACAACAATAATATAAAAAATACCCAATAGCAAACAGCAGTTGGGTTTAATTGGTGACCCAATGGATTTCTATCCATGGGTACTGGACAGTATTTTGTCTGTGCTACACTGGCCTAGTGACTTTTAGTGTGAATGTCTGTTTACATCTCTCATTTATGTCCCAGAATAAGTTGAAATATCTTTCATGTACTATGTTCATTCCACCACTAGGTGACATTAGAAAACTGAACAAAACTGAATCAGGGATTCCTCCTCCTCTTCTGGTATTTGTTTAGTATCAATGTTGACTTGCCTTTACAAGAAAAACAAAACAAAACACTAGAATCTCAATCATTCCACATGCATTCCCCATTTCTCTGATTCAATAAATACTATATTTATCTGTTGGGTAGCTGGCAGTGTCTGTCAGGCGTCGGTCCAGCTGGATGGCTTTGGAGTCACAGCTTGTTCAAATTTCCTCTGCCTGTACTGTCAATCATCACGCCAGCTTTGACCCAGCTGGCCAGAGGACAGTGAGAGACAGACTACATAAAACACGGAGAAAAATACTTTGTGAATTCTGTTGAAAACCCAAAGGGCTTGTCTTGGATCAAACCCACAACAAAATGGGAGAATATGGGGTCGGGCTGACCATGTTTTAACCTCTTTATGTGGAGTAGAAACAGACAGCACAGCAGTCACAGCCACTAAATGGCAGTGAGGGCCAACATATGAAAGCAGTTGAACCAAAGCAATGACAATAACCAGGGACAGATCCTTGAGCTTGTTCTGAAGTCTAAACGTATTTCTCTATTTACTCCAGCTGACACTGACTTGACTGGACACCAAACAGAAGAGTAACAGCTAATGTTTTTGGCATTTATACATAAAGACGTGATAATGACAAACAGATGTGGATGTTGCATGTTGCAACTGCAAGCTTGATTTCCTTCATGATGATCCTTGAACTTTTTATAGTTTATGTTTTGTTTAAAGCAAGAGTTCAACTTTTTGGGAAATACACTTATTCACTGTTTTTGTGAAGAGTAAGATGAGAAGATTGATACCGCTCTCAAGTCTGTACACCAAATATCAGTCCCTCTAGGATTTTGCAGAGTTTTTTTGCCAAAGAAGTTTCATTTTGCAGCGGCTCTTCTCAGAAATTGTGATACAGTTTGTGATGTTTTATATGCTTTTATTGCTGTAAAATTGTGGGAATTGGGAAAATATCAAGCAAAGAAAAAAAGTGCAATTTTTTTAACCTACTACCAATGAAGAGTCATATGTATTCACTTCCTTCAATAAAAAGCAAAATAAATCCATTAACATAAAATATAGCTTCTTTTCCAAAGTGCCATTTTTATGTTTGAGGTAGATTATGTCCATCTTTGTTGTCTGAACAATGCGTCCACTTGTATTCTTCTGACTAACTGAATGCAAGCCTCATTTAGGAATATTTAGGAATTGTTTTGCACGGTCTATGGCAGTCATTTTTGTTGGCAGGTGAGATTTGTCCATCTTCCATCTGAATGGCACCTGAATCCTTGCTGAATGTTGGTCCAAATCACAAGTGGTCTGTTGATTTGGCCATTTCATGTGGAAAAATGGCGCTAATCTAGCAAAATTGCAAGCTCCCACAAATGTTGCTGAGATTTCGAGAACTTGTGTCAATTAAATTTCTTGGAGGGATTGAAATATGAAGCTTGAGCTAGGAGACAGTTAGCCCAGTTAGCCTAGCTTAGCACAAAGACTCGAAACAGGGAGAAACAGCTAGCCTGGCTCTGTCCAAAAGTAACAAAATACACCTACCAGCACCTCTTAAGATCATTAATTAACATGTTATACAGTATATAATAATACTGTATATATACATTTGTTTAATCCATTCAAAAACCAAAGTTGTTGTTGTTGTTTGTATCACAAAAATGTAATGCAGGGCAGTGTACAGAGGCTACAGAGGGTACATGGGTTACTCATGATGTGAGCATCAGGTTTGTCAGTAAACAGCTCTTTAAGATTCTGGGAGGACGTTTGTACGGTTCACATGTCAGATCAAAGGTTATGAGATGTATTCATTAGTTTGGGATTCATAGAGACGGGGAGAATTGGACATGTGTAATGGTATGGTGTTTTTGAGAGAACAGAAAACAGTGCAAAAATAGAGCTCATAAAATAGATATCAAAAAGCAAGATAAATGCTTCCAAATAAAATACCACCTGAAAGAACAGCAGAGGAAGAGTACTGATACTGGAGGCAGACAGACTAAGAAAGAAAGCAGAATTATGGCCTGACTCCTGAAGACAGCATAGAGGAAATGTTTACAGGAAGACTGTATCAGGTGGTTTCAGACGAGTCTTTTAATAGTTTACATTGGCCAGAAAGGCAGAGGAATGTTCTCCTGATGTAACTGCATCATAGTCTATAAAACCTCAACCCTCGGGACCCAAAGGCGGTAATGTTCAACAGCTGTGCTCATGTTACACGTGTGCACAAATCCTGCTTCGGCCTCCTCTTGTTCTGCGACAGAAATAACTTCTATATGTGAACAAATGCAAGAGGTGTCATAAAACAAGAGGGCAGAGTTGATATTTTACCCACTTCCGCATCTTCTGCAATTCTCTTAACTGATGAGACAATGAAATTAATTAAACTGGTTAATGTGTGTACAGTTAGAGCATGGTTGAGTACATATAGACAATGCATACTTGGGTTTCTCACAGAGCAAAAAGAACAAGTTGTTTTATGGGTGGTTATGTGCTGGGGTCAGTGTCTTCAAACTCTACAATTTTTTTTGAGTTTTACAGGTGTTGGTAGCAGATTTTATTATCTTCAGAGCCAGACTCACAGTTTCCCTGTTTCTAGTCTTGATGCTAAGCTAAGCTAATTAGCTGCTAGCGGAAGCCTTATATTTACCTTACAGACATGAGAGTGTTATCAATCTTCTTATTTATACTGAAGTTCTTTGAGGAATCTACAATGTAGCACAAAGTCAAGAAGTTGTGATATGTAGCACTACAAGCTAGCGAAGATCTGTAAACGGAACTGCGTTCCCACACATAGTCAGTGGCATCTGCTGCACACAACTTCTCTCTGGAGCCTGAGAATGAGCTCACTGTTATTAGTCTTTGGAGCTATTTCTAGACAAACTTAAATGACTCTAATCTTAGGGGCTAATTAACATGTCACCCAATGCAACAGTGTGGCTCACTGACGTTTTTTTAATAGTTTTTGGATAACAGTGGGGGTCCCAGGCACGGAGGAATATTATATATCAGGCTTTGGATACATGCACAGTACCCCTAAGTAGGATGAGTTCATTGTTGGATTAGCTTTGCAAGTGAGATTTGTTGACAATAAGAAAAATAGACCCCTGCTGTGCCATATCCTTTAAAGCAGGGGTCATTATTGGGTTCAACAATAGGCCAGTTTTTCTCATCACTGCTTACTCAGGGGGCCGATGTTGTACAGGCGTGGCGAAGACACATCCTAATATGTTGTTAATATGTTTTGTTTCTTTATTTAATTCATTTAAGAATAAATTGATTTATAAAATAGTTTTAGGGTTGTATCTGAGGGCATCTCATCTGGCAAAAAGTGACTCATAAACATGAACATATCCTGTGTGTTACACTACAAGAATAGAAATGTAATTTATAACTTACCCACACACGATAAAAAGTGGGCCAATTCATGTCTTTAAAGTACTGTTACTGACACAAATCTGTACTGCTCATATCAAAATGATGTTGTGTACCTGTTATTCATCTGTTAGGTTTATATGATGTTATGGGGTTATATTTATTGGGATTTACATGAGCCTTTTGTTTCCATTGTTATCTACTGTAGATTTATGAAAAGTCATGTAAAATATTTAATATCATCTATAAGAGGGAAAACTTCAGCTTTCATTACAGGGCCAAATATTTTTGTTGAAGGGCCAGATTTGGCCCATTGGCCACTATTTTCCTACCACCGCTTTAAAAGGTTACAAGCCAAAAATGTTAAGACCTACTGCCTTAAAAGATAAAATCATTACAACATGACCCATTTAGCTGTAAGACCAGGAAATTCCAGAGATAAAAAAAGCACACAACAACAGAGACCACAAGAAAACAACTGGTTGGCTCATTTGGTTTGGTTTTTGGTCCAACACTTATAGTACAGAGTACAGAGTATATTGTACTGTACAGTCTTCTGCAGACACATGGCAAGACTTCTGTGATAAAATACATCTACAGCTGTGAATCTACAGCTAATGTAATAAAATTCATAACATCTGTTATTTATAGTTCAGGTGCTTACAGAAAGCAGCACTAGTTTTAGTGGTGCGTCATGCGGATGACTTTGGTGTCAATCCTTGGTACTCCACGAGTGCAAACACACCTGCTGCTAAGCAACAGGCATACACCCTTATGGTCCAGGGAGTCCTTGTCTCTTTGTTTTTGTCACTTGCATGCTTCACATCTGCTTTGAGGTGGCTTTCCCAGTTTATGTCCCTCACTTTCTCTCTTGATGCATCCCACAATAAATGTATTTTTGTATACTTTATTGCATTTTCTCTGACGTTTCTCTGTCTCTCTGTGTTTAAGTCTATAATCCTAACCTGAAAAAGAACATTACATTCTTAATTCAGATCTAAAAATATATAACCACTGGTTAGAACTTATCTCATACTAGCAATGAGGTTTATTGTAAATAATAGAACACAGCAATAATATCCACCTATAATTGACTTCCCACACATTTCCCATTGCTATCATGTACTTTTTTTTCGCACAACCTCTCTCTCTCTCTCTCTCTCTCTCCATCTCTCTCTCTGCAACTGCAGCAGATGGGAGGAATGAAGGAGAGGAATTCAGCACAGCAGAAATGGAGAATCCAGGGAGGAATGACCGGGCGTTTCCTATATTTTGTAAACAGACCCTGGAGATTGATCCCCCATAGTTATGTGTGCATAAGCTCCACTAACCACAGTTATTGGTGATTTCACAATTTCATGATGACAGCAAATGCTTTTAAATCAAACTTTTCAATCTTGTCTGTTCTTTGATCAGGTTGAACTTTCAACAAAGCAAAGCATTTCAGAATTGGACACTTTCTCTGCCTTTGGTAACCTTTGACAATTTTCATATATTGCAGTAAAGATTAGGAGGTCAGACATTAATTGTTATCCCAAATGTCAAATAAATGGACAGATGCTGGTTGCCAAAGTCTGCATGAAACTAGGAGGGATCAGAGAGAAGAAGGTTTTTTCTTTCTATAGGAAACGTCTCACAACTCACTCCCACAGAGAGACACAAAGAGGGAGAGAGGGCTGCTGACTGTTGAGGTTGACTGAGGAATTTCTCTCTCCTCCGTCCAGCTGCCTCCTCAGTGGACTGAAGCGGCTGCAGAGACGTGAACGAGGTGAGATTCACTCAGATAAAAGTCTCACTTATCAGCTGGCACTTTGCATGAGCGCTGACTGGCCTAATTGTGATAACTGTTTACCAATGAACTTCTGATTGCAACTATGTTAGAGCCCGACCGGACTAGACCACAAACAGATACAAACATGTTTCTATAGTCTAATGCATGTAAATGTGCAAAATGTAGGCTTTATTAAGAATTATTGTTTTCATTTTTGCAGTGCATGGCATATCTTGCAGTGTGTTCACTAAACTTGTACTTTATGCTTATACTGTAAAAAAAAAAAAAAAAAAAAAGACTACAATATATTTAAAATTGCTGAGAAAAAACATTTTAGAGTGAAAAGACACCAAGAGATCTACAGTAATTTATAAATTACTGCCTGCAGGGTCAGACAGTAATTTATAAATATATATTATTTTGTACATCATTTTGAACATCATTTAAAAGTTTCCAGTTCTATTAGGGTTTTTCCATGAAAACCAGTTATGTAATGTCTTAGGTCAGTGCATGAGTCATATCAAACACACTGAATGGCCATCTGTGGTTCTGCCTGGAAATCCTAACAGAACCTTAACACATGCAGCAGATTTGCACTGCAAGATAGATGACATGACAGAACAGCATTAGGACCAACAGTAATATTTAGATGGACTGTGCAATATGCAGCTGCAAAACTGCTGCTAGTGCATACAATTATGAGAGTGTGGTACAGAGTATTATGTGAGTGGACAAAACAAATATAGATAGAACAAATATGACAACCCCTCATTAAAGTTTTAAATGACTGAAATCACTCAACAGTGTAAATACTCTTCACTTTGGCTGCAGGTTCAGCTACAGTTCCTCTATAGAGCAGGAAACAGCAATGCAGCGAGGAGTAAGTCAATGTGGACAAAATATTAAAAAGCTAAGCTAATAATAATATAAGGCAGCCTAGTAAAAAAAAAAACACCACTAACTATACAACCTCAAAATGATCAACATTTCTCTAATACATTGTCAAAAACAGAATCTTACAACCTTCAAAATGATGAGTGGAAATTCACTGCTAAATAAAAAGTGCAAAATACAGTCGCAGCTTTTCATTCAAACCAATACAGTGACTGGTTTCACTGGTTTATTGTTGTCTTGTAATCTGTTAATACCAGCAAAACTTCACCAGCAAGTGAACATTTTAAGCATTTAGAGAATCTGTGTTTGTGGTCTTTAGCTGAGCTTCTACATATGTCCAGTCATATATAAAGAATGCAACTGTCAGTATGGATGCAGCTGTCCTGTATAAACACAGCAGCACACACTGTTCCAGTTACAGTACACAGAGACCAGCTGATGAGTCTGGCAGACATCCATGACTTTTCCATTTAAACAGCACTCTGTTTGGCTCTCTGTCCAAAAAAAGCCATTCTGACATTCTTTGCATTAAATAAACCATTGTGTGGAGTCGACCAGCTAACTGGTGATAAATTATGGGCTGCCTGCAGGGTCATTTTTCAGGTGATTTATGATCCTTGCAGCCCCACCATCTTCCATTATTTTGCTTTTTTTTTACTTTTGGGATTTGTATGAGAAGCACCTTAGTATTTATACAGTATTTTATTGAGTCTTTGGCACAATTTGACCTCTAAGTGTGAGCTCTGTGTCTCCATGTACTGGAGGAAATTATCTATGGCATTTTGTTTAAATAACCAATGAAATACCACAGTGAGAGCATGGATGATTTAAAAACAAATATGTTGGCTTTGTTGCAAAAAGGCTTCACTTTATTTGTTTTTCCACAATTCCTGAGTCCTGTTTCTGTTTCTTAGGGTAACAAATGTTTTCTCTGGCTCAAGGTCGAAGATTCCTCTCTCTTCTCTTTTCCACTGCTGTGGGAATGATATCCAAGACACATGATGATCTTATTCTCTGACTAGCTACTGAACAACTGATATTTCAGCGAGGACATATGTTTTATAAATTTAATGGAATAATATTCACTACTGTTGCTGCAAGCAGCTAAACAAAGAGGATTTTCCTCTTTTAATTACATAAACCAATGATTCTTTTATTCTCACTGTTTACAGATCAATTTAAATGTACAACTATCCAAACCAAACACTTTTTATGACTATATTTACTGGCCAAATAGCATTAAAAAGGGACAAGTGGGTTGATTGCTTTTAAAGCTGTCAATGGTTCTGTTTCTTTTATACAGGATTTCAGATATTTTAACCCCATATGCACCAAGAACACTTAGATTATCTGAGCATAGACTATTAAATATACCCTGCCTCTTATTATCATGTCCACTGTGTCAGAGCAAAGTTTTAAAAGTCTTATAAATATATGACATTTTAGCCATGCTAGCAGTACAGCTCGCTCTGGTTCCACCATTTTGGTCCAGACTGAAATGTCTCAACAAATATTGGATGGATTGCTATAAAATGTAGTACAAACATTCATGGTCCCCACATGATCAATTCTACTGACTTTGGTGATCCCTTCTAGCTCCACCATGAGGTTGACTTTTGTGCTTTTTAGTGAAATATTTCAAAAACCATTGGATGTATTTCTGTGAAATTCATTCATGTTCCCAAGGTGATGAATCCTAGTGACTTTTCATCTACTTTGGTTTATCACTTTGGTTTATAAGTTCGTGAGGCAACTGGATTTGCAAGATCCCAACATCACACAAGAATCCATCTTGTCAGGCTTCAAGTTATGCATTTGTGTCGGAACCACCAGTGGTCCGGACCAATCAGCGTCCTATGAGGATTCTCACATGATCTTGTGATCTTGTGATCTCGCAATCTTGTGAATCCAGCTGTCTCACAAGGTAAGACGGTAATAGACGGTGATAGACAGATGGTTCATCCAGTCATCTGCAAAGTGTTTTTTGAAATCACCTGCCCTTTTCCAAACAGTTTCCAAAGATGACTTCTCAGATGTTTCTGTGTAACAAACCATCTGGCACGTGAGGTTAAAAAACCTCCAAAAATAATGACATTCCCATCAGCTTCAGTGGTACTTTGTGTTTGGTGCTAATTAGCAAATGTTAGCATGTTAATATGCTAAACTAAGATGGTAAACATCTGCATGTTAACTTTGTCATCGTTAGCACGTTAGCTTTGTCATTGTTAGCATGCTGGCATTCGCATTTCTTTTAAAGCATCGTTGTGCCTTGAAATACAGCCTCACAGAGCTGCCATCTTATTTTTCTTGTTTTTCTGCTCTTAATTTATATTTATATTTATTAAAATTCTGTTCTATTAAGTGTGCCATACAGTTGCATAACTGTGATGTATTGTCAGGGCATTTGTGAAGCACTTTACATCTGTGGTTTTTAAAGGTGCCTTCATGTCTATGTAGAATGGAAGAGAAATTGAATATAATCATAGGTTCCAGGTTGTAATGAGCTACATTTTTAGCCCATTACACTCCACTGATAATTATATATCCTATTTGTGATTTTTACAGTGCTTTGCAGGTAAAATTGTTTTTAATGAGCAATTTAAAAGCTGCCAGATGTGACCACACTATCTCTGCACCCTCAAGTGTTCTGCTGTTAGGTTTGAGGATCCATACAGCCTGGGGGCCCTCGGTTCATTGTAGTATTAACTAAAATCAGTCACAGTGAGTGAAGTAATATAAATTGTTGAATCAGTTGGATCCAGATCCACCAACAGAAACAAATCCAGAGCTTCTCCATCTATCACCTGATAGTTTCTTCTGCTCATACTGTAGGCACAGCTATGTTGGGTGTCGTCCTCCTTCTGTCCCTCTCTTCCCTGGTGGCACTGGTGCCTCCTCCCAGTGCCCCTCCTGTCCCCTGCAAGCAATGCTGTGACCATCTGGAGCCACCAGAGGGCAGCGGAGCTCAGCCTCCAACAGGACTGTTCAGCCATGTGCCAGAGGTCCGCACCTACATCAACATGACCATCCTCAAAGGTACCACATGTACAGTATGGGACATATTAGGTTTCATGCCAATCAGCAGCAATTACAGACCCCCAAATACTATATATGTCCATCACAATACTGCTATATTCAACAGTTTCTCTTGGTTGATGCAGTTTGTACACCTCACATGGCTTAAAAGGACAACTTAGTTATTTCATGTTGCTTTGAAAACTGGCTGGTGGCTCAGTAGTTCAGTGTCTTTGAGTTTCTCTGCAGTTTACAGTCTGTACACCCAAAAACCCTAAAATACTTCAACAGTTATCAGAGGATGTAACATGTCTTTGGTGTCTTAGTGTTCAGCTGTTTTTAACCTTTTGTTTTTTCATTCTGACTTCAGTAAGCTCACATATTATTTCTGATGTTAGTGTGATTATCACTCTGCACAGGTGATAAAGGAGAACGTGGTGACAGAGGGACACCAGGTAAAGCTGGACAGGAAGGCCCTCCAGGCTCCAGGGGACCCATGGGCTCAAAAGGCAGTAAGGGCGAGGCGGGTCTTTCAGGAGACCCCTGCAAAGTCCATTACGCTGCCTTCTCTGTCGGCCGTCGCAAATCCCTCCACAGCCTGGAGTCCTACCAGGCACTGGTATTTGACACAGTTTTCGTCAATCTTGATGGCCACTTCAACATGTTCAATGGGAAATTCCTCTGCCACATCCCGGGGATCTACTTCTTCAATGTCAACATTCACACATGGAACTTTAAGGAGACATACCTGCATATCATGCAGAACGACACACAGCAGGCCATAGTGTATGCCCAACCCAGCGACCGCTCCATCATGCAGAGTCAGAGTCTGATGCTGGAGCTGGAGCTGAATGACGAGGTGTGGGTCCGCCTGTACAAAAGGGAAAGGGAGAACGCAATTTACAGTGACGATGTAGATGTCTACATCACTTTCAATGGATACCTCATCAAAGCTAGCATGGAGTGAAAAGATGCCGGGGATTGAGCTTGGTTTTATGGAAAGCACATAAATTCTTTTCTTTCTTTTATTGTTTATTTTTACAGGGACAGTGCACAATTAAAGGTAATTGCACCAGAGTTAGCTAATAGCTAATTTACATTTGTTGTCTCTGGGCAGGTTGACAAAATTGAACTGAGGATGCAATTAACAGTAAAGTTGTTCTGTTTGTCCTTCGATTTTTAGATAAAAAAGACATCCAAAATCAAAATTGCAGCAGGAGAATGAGCATTATGTTAGTGAGAAAATGTGAAGTAATAAATTGAAATGACCACAACTACAAAGAGGGTATTGTATGTTTTTACATTATATTATTTTAACATTTTGGGAAATACACTTATTTCCTTTCTTGTTAGAGTTAGATGAGAAGATTGATACCACTCTTATGTTGGTATGTTATGTATGGTAAATATGTAGCTTCAGCCAGCAGTCAGTTAGCTTAGCTTAGCATTAAGACTGGAAAACAGGGAAAAAACAAAGCGTGCGAACAACAAATATTGGTGAATTTTCATTTTTACTTTCGGTTTTTGTACAGATTAAACAAACAAGATAAAACATGAGCTTTAGAGGAACTGAATTTTGTTACCTTTAGACATGGCCTGACCAGCTCTTTCACCCCGTTTCCATCTTTATGCTAAGCTAAGCTAACCAGTGTCTGGCTCCAGCTACATATTTACTGTGCACATATTGCTCTTCTCATTTAACTCTAGATAAGAAAATGAAGTAAATTTCCAAAAATGTCAAACTATTCTTTTAGCTATAGAACTTCTAATGTTCCCTTATCAACCCCTAATATGAGAGAATTTATAGGCTAGATTAAACATAATCTTATTTTTATAGATTCAGCCCACAGAGAAGTGTAATTTAAATTTGAAAGAGGGCTGATATTTAGCATTCTTCTGCTGTAATGAGCAAATAAAGTAATGATTTATGTAATGGGATATGGTAAGAAAAAGTACACTGGTAATTTAGACTGTTGCTGTCTGTGGTGCTAAAACATGGTGCTAACTGAAATATAGTTGTGTATGGTGAAAATTACAGTTTAAAGTCTGTGTTTGAGTTTGTAGAACTGCAGCTTCATCATAATGTTTTTTCTCCCATTATAATTAATGGCCTGGACTGACTTTGAGATTGCATTAAGTGAATCATGTTCAGTGTACTTGAATGTTTTGTGCTAAACAAGTTTGCCAGAAGGTGCTGATTATCTTCCCTCTCCCTCCCTTTTTATTGTAAATATACAGTGAAACATTAATTGAAGATTAATACTAACGGTGCTTTGTACATAGACTGAAGTCCCAAATGCAACATAAAGCAATAATATCTGACGAGTCAAAAGTATGACTGAATATATTAATAAAAAATACTTATTTCAGCACACTCAATTGTCATTAATATACCTGACAATAGACCTGACAATCCAGGAGAATCAATGATGGCTCATGAATGAACTGGTGAAACTCCAGGGACCAAACCCTGGAGACACAGCCATGGACCTGCGTGTGGCAAAAATTGTGAGCTGAGGGACCTTGAGGAATGCCTCATTTAAACATGCAGTGTGTAGAATTTAGTGGCATATAGCAGAACGGACTTGGCAGAAATGGAATATAAAAATCATTAGTATGTTTTAATTAGTGTATATTCATTGTTGTGTTTTAATTTTTTTCAATTTTTGCAAGTTTCAAGGCCACCATAGGTTCTCCTTCAAACTTGGAGGGGGAGGGGTTTAACCTCACTGCTAGATGCCACTAAATCCTACACACTGCAGCTTTAGAAGAGGAGTGGTGGGTGCCTTTTGATTGATGCCCCATTTATTGGGCAAAATTGCAATTTGAGTAAGAGAAAATTCTTTTCAGCATTAATGTTGCTTCACATAACACAACTTTTACTGTATAGCTTTATGTTTTTTTGAAATACTGATGTTAAAGATGATGATCCAAACCAAATTCATGATTTTCAGAGGATGATCTCCCACAGGTCTAAGCTACACAAAATTACAACTGAATTTAGGCTGCAACAACTGGTTACATCAATCCAATGTTCATGTGTTCACAAAGTTGACATGTTATGGCATTGTAGTTAGGTGATGTGGTTCACTGCAGAAAGCCTATATATACCCCACAAATCCCTGATAGATTTTATAGTAGCCTGAGCTGTTGCCTCGGGCTACGGTGATTGCATTGCATTTGTGGTGCATTGAAAATAATTTCTTAAAAACAATTTCAAAGACATAAAAAACGCTCACGAGGCAACTCTGAGCCTGAAGAAGTCAGAAGATTGAGGAACAGGAGCATTGTTCTAATGATACACTCAAACAGTGGGTAGTCCATGTCCGACAGAATGGCAGTAATGGTAGGAATACAGTTATGTTATATAAGTTCTTAGACACACTACAGAAATATTAGATGGATATATTTATTTATTTATTATTGATGTAATTTGTCCATCGACTCAGATTTTTGTCAAGTTTGGCCTGGGTCTAAACAGTGACAGAGTGTATCAATGATTATCTTGTTTTGATTAAGAGTTAAAGAACAGCAATATCTGTCTAGAAAATTGCAACTACAAAACTAGGTAGACTTGAAATTTGGGGTCAGGGGTCACATGTGTAGAGCTCTTTGTTTGCATGGTCTGACTGTGAGTGTCATACAGTGTGTTCCCACCATTACTGTATATGACACCATAACATGACTGCAGATTAGGACAGTGTTCACACACAGTTCTTGTTTCTACAAATTACAAGCTAACTAAAAATAACTTTTGGTTTTGGCAGTTTGGTTTGACACAAGCATATCCATGCAATTTATTGCAATGATTATTAATGACATTTATTTATTTTTTGGTTTTCACAGACACAATATTTTACAGACCAAATGTTACATGTTAATCCAGACCAACCAGGTGAAACTGTGTAATGTCTTTACTGTAAAAGTCCACAACAGTATCAAATAACCACAAATGTCTTCTATTCTTAAGTCTGCAGTTGGATGTCAGCTCTTACTGCCAGTCTAAGTTGTGGTCTAAATCAAACTGGGATTTGTTGCTGCACAAATCATATGTAATTTTCTCCTTATGAAGAAAATTATATTACAGTTTAGTCTTGTTCCAAGAGAATAGCTTCAGGGTCAGTACAGAGAGTTGAATTGTTGCAGCAACTAAGACCCACTTCCACATCACACATATCACATCAGTATTGTATTGAGACAGACTTGAAGAAACTTGAACCTATCCTTTAATCCATACAAAAGCCAAAGTGAAAAATGGTCTCCACTGGGTGTATTAGTGATGACAAGTGATGACAAGCCTCCAGGAATTCTGTGCACCTGGCCAAGAAATAGTCTGGCACATAACCTCCCATAAAACCACAACGTGTCATTTTTGCCTTTTGGTTTTTGTACTGATTAAACAAATATATTAACTCGTAATTTGAGAGTGGTAGAGAGCTTCTCTTCTAACTCTCAGCAAGAAAAAAGAAAATAGATTGTAATAGAGTGGCTGAGTAAGAAGTATACACCATCAGCTGATTTGAAATGGGCTGCTTCACGGGTGAAGTAGTGTGGCGAACTGTGGAACTAAGTACCCAGGTCCCAAACATGAGGAAGGCTTTTATAAAACCTGGAATTTAAAGTTTGTTTTTTTTGTGCAATTTAATTTTAAAATGTCATTAGGAATAAAAGTAAATTATTACTCCCAGCTGAATAGGCTTTTATTTTCATCTTTTATCTTAACTCTTATTAGCCTATTTTCTTTATGATGTGTGTTCTATGTTATTAATATTGTAGCACTTTGAGTTTCACTATGAATGAAAAGTGCAGTACAAATTAAATGTATTATTATTATTATTATTATTATTATTATTATTATTATTATTATTATTATTATTATTATTATTATAAATAGACAGACAGCCTATTTCTAAAACAACATTAGAGCCACTCCTTATAATTTCATATAATCTCATAGTAGAATTGTCAAATGTTTCTCCCTGTAAAGTTCGATGTTGTCCTGAAACCTCATTGTAAAAGCTTCACCCATTTATTACAGTATGATTAGAGAGAAGGGTTGAAATATACTGAGATTTCAGATTGTGCAAACTTTCTTAAATATGTTATAAACACTTAAATACTCAACAATGACAAAACTTTTGCTGTCATCAGTCAAGCCCATAAAATGGTCAAATGCTTCCATGACAAATTATTTAGCTAAGTCAGCAGAAGTTAAGCAATTTTTCGAGGCACACCATCACAAATTGCAAAATGTTAGCTAAGATAACAACAATCAAATGAAAAATCAACTGATTGGCTTTTTATGTTGAATTCACTTATTATTCATAAAATTATGTGCAAGGTGTGTCAAAGATTAATAAACAGAAGCACATTTCACGTTTTTTTGATCACCTCACTACAGCTTGTTAGGACTCCTCGTCAATTTCTGGAACGTCCACACTTTTCCAAAGATGTGAGCAAGTTTGAAATAGCCACGTGCTATTAAGACGCACATGGTCTCCACATGTACCAATGGCAGTGCTTGGCATAACAACTGCACACAAAATCTGACTTTAGCGTACACATTGTACATTATTTGAAAGTTTAAAACCGTGTTATTTGTTTGTCATGGGGTGCAGCTACGGTGCTGTTGGTGCATATTCCGATACCAAGGCTGAGCCAGTTTGGGAAGCTAACATTTTTCTGTTGTTCAACGCAGCTGTTCAACATTTTAGAAAAAGTTCAAAATATTATAATACTGTTATTCGTGGTAATGAGTAGCACACTAATAATGAGTAGCACATATTTTTACTAATTACAGTCATGCTGACTTAAACATTTTGTGTTAGCCACAAATTTGATGTAGGCTAGTGACTACTGTAGAGGACAGGGCCAGTAGTGGAGAAAAGACACATGGAGGCAGGAAAACACCTGGGGTATGGTTTACTTGCTGCTGTACAGGCATGAGAGTTGTATCTATCTCATCAAACCACAACTGCTGCAAATACCTTTGGCAGTTCTGGTGGATGGGAAGCCAGTGAGGGATCATGTCCATGTTGCAGGTCATGCCATTCTCTCCAAAAGGTCTTTTTGATAAACATGAACACAGTGACACCTTGAGGATGGCATGGAGAGCTGCTGAGTAATTAACCAAGTGCCCTCACCCAAGTCTATGCTTTTGTAGCCTAACCCCTAACCCCTAACCCCAACCATCATCAGCCTCCAAAAGAAAGTTGTTTGATGTCAAACCTGTCATACACACCGCACACATAAAGTATACCAGCATGAATGTATCATGGACATAAAGACAGCTTGTGGGTGGCAAATTGCCATGAGTACTTCTCAGGCATAAACATCCAGAAATTTCCTTGTTCTTGGCTAAAATGCTTAGCATTTCCTGTCAATATTTTTGTGTGTTGCACTGTTTTTTTTCCAGATGTTTCCTTCCTTCATTTCCAAAAGGCCTTCATGTCAGTTCTCACAACACATATTGTATTCTGCTTCATGGCTTTGAGACAATATCACGATGAATTGTACTCCGAGGAACATCTGATAATATGCTAATATACTAAGTCACTATTAATTTTGTACCAATGTTATCTAATGTGAGCAGAATAATGTTATAAATTGTATAATATTGAAGGTGAATGGACAATTCTTTCTTTCATCCACTCAAAGAGAGACTAATGAATCTTATATCATGCCCCACAAACTTTATTTCTCTTGTATGAAGACCAGATGATGAATGACACCACAATACTGATGAAAGTGCAATAATACTTTCCATTTTCTCCACATATGAGATAAGGAACAAGTCTGTCAAACTACTTATTCTCTTGTGAATTTATGAAATATACGTTTTACAAAAACATCAATCACAAAAATAGATTTGTTTTTTTTGGTTTTTTGTGTGCCACTATTTACTGTTAGGAATTGGCATGAGGTCAAAATGTAGGATAAGGTTTGGCACTGCAGCAGCTTCAACAAACCTTTAAGCTGTTCAAAGTGATGTTGTGGCGTCAGGCCACCCTGGACAAAAAAAAAAAAAAATGCATATCAGCAGTCAAACTCCAAGCTCCCTTAAAACCCAAGACTGATTTTCCTGTTACAAAAGCAGCATGTACCCATAGGTTTTATTCTGCCTGTTTTTTTGCCTTACAGAAATTATACCATCTTACAGTCCTATTGTTTGCACCTTGAAAGAAAAAACAGCCAAGAACAAAATTGCTGACATGGTTAACATCAGGACAGTAACATAAGAAAATACAACAAAAGAACGTAACGGAAATGCAAAAGAGACATGAAAATCTGACTGTCTAACACTGGTGAGGGAGTGCGGGATGACTGTTTTTTTCTCTTTTTTTTTCACTCAAAGTGATGATGATTTTTGGGAAAACCGGCCATTGATGAAATTAAATAAAAATGAAACAATAAAGTTTCCCCTCCAATGAAATACGTCACACTTATACAAAACAAATAAACCGAAAGGCAGTGAGACAACACTGAGACATTACTGTGAACATGTACATCTTAGTGACTTGCAAAGTAATGTGGCACAGAGCATGTCCATGACATCACGTACAGTACAAACCACACAGTATCGCTGTGTGGTAAATGATCGGCAGGGTACACAGAGCGATCCACTGGACACAACCACTTTAAAAAGCATACGGACAGAAACCTCACAGAATCATGAATCACACAAATTTCCAGAAAGACAGTTAGATAAATCTGCTGAAGGGCTCTGCTGTTTCCTATTCTTCCCAAATAATTCTCACACAAGATAAACAAGGCCCAGTATATCAAATATACCTTGTTGTGGCTTCATACAGCTGTCACTGTATAGTGTTCAAAGTAAAAATTAAGTCCTTCTACAAAAATACTTTTTTTGCTGTGTAAACTTTTGCAACCAAAGGCACTATCTTATCTTCCACTCTTTTCATACAGTATGAACCATGGAATCAGATCCATATCCAGATCATGATGTGATTAATCCTGACTCTAACCATGATCACACTTGTATTTAGAAACTCTGACATTAAGACTCATCCTATACTTAATATGCTAGCATCAACCCAACTTACGGAGTGTTGTATCTTCAAAACAGCACAGTAGTAGTGCACGTACTCAAAATCACTCCTTGTTGGCTTCATGTAATGTGCTCAGCTTCTTGCACAAGGCAATCTACAGAACACTGCAATCCATGAAAATACTGCCCTTAAAACATAAAAATGTTCGTCACACTCAGGGGGGAACAACAACACTGTCTCAGTCCTTGTCAACTCATATAGTTTAGTGTCAGTAACTGCAGTTTGTGCGTGAAAACACAAAAGTGAAAAAGTGATCAAATGCTGATGAAAACACTGTCATGGTAACGAGCAATAACACAAAATGTTCCCATTTGAAAACTCTGTCTGTTAAAATATAACAGAGGCTCACCCGTGCACATCCAGCTGAGATGAAATCAAAAGAATGTTGGAATGCCAGTTTTATGCCTCAAAGACAAGCTGAGACAAATCCAGCTATTTAGGTTGGTTTTCACTGGAGCTGCTGTGCTACAATGTGGCATCCATATCATGCTTTGAAACTGGTCAAATAAAGCAAGCTGCTAAAATACTGTCAGAAATTATTCTATTAATATCATTTAATTAACTTCTACATGCTGAAACCTAATGTCTGAAGGTCTGATGAAGCAGTAAAGTTTGTTGTTGAGATGAAACATAACATAAGTACGTTCCTAATGTGTGTATGAGGTATAAAGGATTTCTACCTGTTTCTGAAGTAGAGAGCTGTCATTAGTGTGTATTTTCAACATAAGTGTTCAACAAAAAAAAATCCCTTTCATGCTTAACATAAACATTGCACTTACACAATGTGAAATAAATTAGCTGACTCTAGTGCAACTACATTTAAAACTAATCTAGTTGTTTTTTCTGATCCCCCCGGTTCCTATGACATCGCAAACATAGAGTATGGTTCTGTGACATCACTTCGGCAAAGGTTTATTTGCAACCTCCTGCTACAAAGCCCGTGTGATTGTCACAGTTAGCCACAGCAGAACTGTGACTTCCTAAATGATAGGCATGGCGTGACATCAGAGTTGGGAGTACAAAAGACTCCACATGAATTGAGTCAAAGACTACACTGAATGTACAGATTCTTAGGGACATCTGCTGTTATTCTCTCAGCTGTGTGTTACACAATCCATATCTTAACTGTCCTACTCTAACTTGTGTGCTTCTTGCTATCTTAGTGATTGGTAAAGATTTAATTAAAAAACAATAATGGATAATGGCTAATACCTGGCTTCACCTAATTGATGTGCTTCCTTAAAGGAGTAAGTGTCCTTAATAATGTGCACATTCAGTGTAGCATAGACAAGACTGGAAAACACATCTGCAAAGCCCATGACTAAGGGAGGTGTCACTGTTGTTGGAGTGTTGCAATATTTCATCACATAAAAAACGTCAGTGTGGCTGAGTCAGTTTCTTGGGAATTATGAGTCACTCATTGAGGATGGAGTCTGGTTTGTCATAGCCGAAGAGCCTGAAGTCAGGTTCATACAGCTTGTACAGTTCCCTCCGTGCCTCAACAGGCACTGTGTTGAACCAGTCGGTCTCCCAGCTGCTGGCTGTAAGGTTCCTATGAGAGGTGGGGAACTCCACCACATTGTCCACCCGCAACTGGCGTAGTAGGTGCTCGGCATCCTCCTCTGCCGTCTCCAAGTGGCCCACAAAGTCATATTGAATCTGGCACGGATGGCAAAGCCGATACACCTGCCGCCAGTGCTCATTAAAGGGCATCTCCTTCTCTGTCTGAGGGTCTAGGAGATACTGGATGAAGTGGGAGAAGGAGGGATGGATGCCCACAGTGAACGCCTCGTCCACAGAGGCAGGAGGTGTCGGCTGGTTAGCATAGCGGCGCAGCATGACCTGTGCGAAGCGGCGATAGAAGTCCTCGTTGCGTAGTTCAAATTTGTTCCGGTAGGCGGAGATGAGACGCACAAAGGGGTCCCGCACGAAAAGAAACTTGGTGTACTTCTTCAGCTTCACCTTCAAAAATAAAATGAAACTTTAGTAACACATCACATATTATTAACACACACATATATAATACATAGAGCACCTAATACAGTACGATGTTCGGGACTATTGCTTAGAGAATCAATGGTTCATCGTGCGGTGGGTGACTTTTTGTGAACACTGACACATAGTGACAGCTGGAAACAGATTAGGATTCACTAGCTTAAAAGACCTCTGCATCATTTGCAGAGGTCACTGAAGTCATTGGGCATCAATGATGCTCTGACAGTTTTGTGGTGGAGAGAACAGTCTTTTCTGCCACAAAAAAATGATGTCTTTGTGTGGGAGGTACAGAACCACCAAAAGCAAACTAGAGCTAGCAAATGTAATAATATGATATTATTATTATCATGATATGACACTAGTAGGAGCGAGTTAAACCCCAAATGAGCCGGTGCTAAGGTGGCGTTCACAGAGATGCTTTGCTAGATGTGTCTGCATCAACAGACTGGCCAAAGCTCAGTGAGCTGGCAGCTGTCTGATTCAAGTCTGATACTGATGAGTGATGCATCTCCAAATATTGATAATAATTTAGCTTTTCTTCCTTAGCAAATAAAACAACATGTGTCACAGGCACTTTGGGACAATGAAGTTCACAAAAATTCATTAAAATAGGTGCAACTTGAGAAAAATGACAATTCACCAGCACAAAGACTCACCATGCACCAACAATATCAACAGCACATTTAACAAATAATTACACCAATTACACATTCAATGAATAAACCATATTGTGTGTTTTTATAATTTTGTGTTATTATCACCATACATTGACTTAAAAAGTGAACAGACCTTCATGAGGTGCCTTGCAAACTTTCCATAGCGTTTCCAGAACTTGTTGAAGGTGAAGTGCATGCTGCTGTTGTGGACCAGGTCTCTGGGGATGGCCAGCGGGTCTCTCTGGGGAACGCCATCATGCAGCAGGCTCTCACTAAGAACTATCATGATCCGCTTCCAGTTACTGCACGCTACCTGAGGGCGGCAGGGAGTGCATGTGAAAGAAAATAAAAAGAAAATCTTTAGTTACTACTGTGAAACATGTGGAAACTGTTGCAAATAAGTAGAAATATGCTGGCATAAAAACAATGGCTGGACAGAGCTAAGACATACAGTACTGTATCTGTTTCTGGTTTAGTCATATTGAAAAACGAGAAGCTGAACAGTTCAGCCAATGTGATATTTCCTTCTTAGTTTGCTTCTTTTTAATGTAAACTGCAACACAACCACCAATGATTTACAGAACACTATATTCTTAGAGTAGATGTAACAATATAACCAAATACATTTTCTACAAAAGGTTAGCTGTCCAGTTGTCAAAGACAATTAGGTGAACGATTACAAAATATGACACACATTTTCCTGAGAGGAAGCCATAAAGGCTGATAAAGATTGAAACAAATTAGAGGCTAAAGTATGGAAGCTTATGTGAGCTGTTGTGGAGGTGGGATGGAGATCTTCATAAGTAAACTAAGTTTCATGCAACGGATTCAAACTAAGCAGTGAAAATGCAGGCGTTTGTGTACCTTAGGAACATAGCAGTAGATAATACCATGTCTGTCATCCACAATAAGATGGTCCAGCTCCTTGTTGGGAATGTCATCGAACGAGCGGTTTTTGCCAGGAAACACCACGCTGTCATTAGCACACATCTCCTGAAGTAACCTCCGCCGCTGCTCCTGGTTATCATATTTGGTAAAGCAAAACAAAATGTATTATTAACAACAAAAATGATAAGAAGTTCATTAGCAGACATTTATATTTCTTTAAAAAAAATTGATTATTCTAAACTTTCAAGTACAAAAAAGCTGGCATCAAAAGTTTGGTCAGATTCATCATCT
Source organism: Thunnus albacares (assembly GCF_914725855.1). Lineage (NCBI taxonomy): Eukaryota > Metazoa > Chordata > Actinopteri > Scombriformes > Scombridae > Thunnus > Thunnus albacares. Next base: position 8,852,919 of record NC_058122.1, on the reverse strand, counting down.
TATTGATTTATTCTTTTCTCAATAATTCCTTGCTTAAAGAGCCTGCACACCTGCAGTACACAGGTGTTTCCACTTATTCTGGCTGATGTTGGGTAAAGCTTTGCTGGAATTACATGAGGTCACCAAACTTCACTAACTAATAAGAATCATAAAGGTGCCATTTTTTCCTCCCAAACTAATACAAGGGTCAGAGAGATTACTATAAATAAATACAGTATTTAGACGTTCACACTCTCCTGAGAAGGAGCCTAATAAAAACATCTGTGTGGTTATATTCTATTTTATTTTAGCAAGATTCTTGTACAGCTGCTTATGTTTAGACAACATTTAACAATGGAGAACTTTGGGCTTTGTAGAAAAAAGTAAAGTATCTATATTTTGATATTGGTACTGAACTTTAAGTATCGGTATTAGTATAGAAAAAGATGCAGCCCTATACATTTAATATATGAGAAAATTAGATTTTGGTTTAATTTCAACGAACTGCAAGTTATTTATGATCCATAAATGTTACAACGCTTGAATCCAATCAACACATCACAAATTATTTTAGTTATGAGTTAGCTATTTTTAATTATTGTTTATTAAAATCCTTCCAATAACACAGGTTTACAGGATTAGGTTCACAGTGTTTGAATGAAAGGAGCGATTGTTCTTGTAAATACTGTGTCCTCCAATAAGACCTTTTTCAAGGCTGACAGTTTGACTCGTCATAGCAGGAAAAACACAGGTGGAACTAACAACATTAACGATGACTCCGTTTTATTTTATTTATAAGTGTCCTATTAAACCATGTCAGTGAGCCAGCATGCAGCTGGCTACTGACTGAAATGAAATGCAGTTATTTTTTATTTTTTTATGTATATAATTTTTATTAGTTATTCCTGTGCTTTTCCTGTTATATGTTGACATTCTGTGAAAAAGGTTTATTTAATTTACCCATCCTAATAATTATACATTTACTACTTCTACTACTGTTAGGAGTGATTCTGGGCAGGGTTTATACTGGACTGGTTTTCATTGAGAAGATAACAAGGGGGTGTTGTTAAGCTGCGTGTTGATAAAACGGACATCACGGTGAGGTGCGCGCGCAGCCACTGGAGTAACCTAATGACGTGATGAGGCTCAGCTGGGAAAGCGCGACAGTTGAATGAGTGATACGAGTTGAGTTAAAAACCAGAGACGTCCTTTTAGAAGCGTTTTTTGAGACATTATGGCTTCACACCTTTCCTGCTCCCGGTCCCTCGGACCCTTGTGTAAAACTAGCTCTGTTCTTCAGGGACCCATCCCCCAACCACCAAAAACTGAACTGAAACGCCAGATGGAGCTCGCTGCTCATGAGAGCAACGCCCAGAGCTGGCGAGGCCAAGTCGGAGGGACCTAATAACTGCTAGCCAGCCTGGGAACTCGGTAAGGTAACCCACCTCCCGGCTGTCTCTCTCTAATTTTGGAAACCAGTCCCTCTACCTCTGTGTCCTTCCACGTTTTCTCCTTTTCTACACCCTTCAGGTTAGGACTAGTATCAGTTCTCAGCACTGAATCCCCTAGACTTGACTAGTCCATAACACTACAAATAATAATAATAATAACAATACCAATTATAATCATTTCAGAAATTTACCTGTCTCTCACGGAGCTCTGCTGCCACCGGAGTCAGGTGAATCTTCCATTCCCGCCGAGGTATATACCGTTCTTCGGCTTTCTCTGATTGGTTGCTTGATTCAGCGGGGACGGGGTCTGTGGGCTCACCAGTTCCTGGCTCTAAGAACTGGTTAACGAAGGCATCGATGTCGGACAGGAAGGACGGGGTTCGGGAGGTTTGAGTTCGCTGCTGGGGGTGGGGGTGTGGGATTTTGGGGCCCGGTGAGACAGGAGTGTTCAAATACAGATGGGAGGCTCCGACATCATCCCAGTAGAAGATGATCAGAAGGATCATGAAAGCCGAGCCCAGGACTACAAAAATGCGGAACATCCTGGACGTTCCCATACTGACTGACTGGTGTGCCAGATGCTGTTGCTTGCTACAGGACCACCATAGCAACAGACTATGACTTTACAGGGCGGTTCTACAACATCGCCATGGCAGCAGATTGCAATAATTACCTGGGTCTTTTTATGGGATCACCAGGGCAACAGATTGTAGTTACACGGTTCTTGCTACAGGGTCACCATGGCAACAGAGTCAAGGACCAGGAGCTCTCTCTCACCATGGCGACAGATAGGCAGCAGCTATGATAGAGTCTGTGGCAGGATCAGGCTTATCATGATGCTGTGCACTGCAGGAGTATGCGGTGCAGGTGTGTAACTGGCCAACCATGGATTAACTCTCACCTCTGCTCCATGCCTGCAGCAACCTGCACACAAAGACAACACACATACTGATGTGAGACAGAGAGAGAGAGAGAAAACTGCCTCTATGTATATGTATAACCGCTTCCATTTGTAAAATCTGCTTGGCTCATTGCTGAAAGCATATCGAAACATTCTAAAACAGACTTAATTACATCAGAACATTAGATTGTTTTGTAATTTTGTGAGCATATTTGAACAAGAAGCCACACAGATAAGCTCACACAAGACTGAGGATTCAACAGCATGAAAAACAAAGACAATTTAAGGTGTGTTGTAAGGAGTGTTGCCCAATTCCCTGTGTTTTTGTTAGCGGGTTTAAATAAGGAGGAATTTAAAAAGGATTACATACAGCATACAGATTCTGGAAAAAATAGAAACACGGGAAAAATCTAGTAAGCTGTTCCTGTGCTTGAAAACTAAGGCAAAGTGAGCAAATCTGACAGTTCACTGGGCTCAATTTTAGACAAGGCATGCACTGAATTTCTCCTCCCTTCTCGGAGTTGACCTTAACGCCCACTCGCAGCAGTAAAATCACAAGTAGTTGTCAAATATCTGCATGCCAGGGAGCTGTGCATACCATAAATTAATACGTTTTTCATTGCACAAGTATCCTGCTGTGCCCATACCAAGCTTCCTATGGATTATAGCACAGTATCAGCACACTTAAATACTGAGCACCTCTGCATACATAAAAGCTCCTATGTTAGCAACCTTTGACAGAGAGCCAATAGAAAATATTTTACACACCTCACCAAGATACATCCTGCATGCACTGAAGCCTACTGTGCTCATGCAATGTACAAAATGTTATTTTATGGAGTTCTGTAGGGAAGAAGGTAGCCTGAGGTGATTTAGGAGATAGTTACAGACAAATACACACTGCCTGTTCAACCTGTGGCTTATCTCAATCACAATTCATTCCGCTATTTCCTCCAGTTTATCTTTGCCGTTTAAAAGTCACTGGGCGTCGCTTTTCCACTCTGACAGACTTCTAAATTTGGAGCTCTCATGCAACAGTCCTCATATTATTTCCTCTTTCCTAGAGCTAAGAGGGGTCCATTGACATGGCAAAGTCATCTCTCCCTGCTGCAGACTACTCTCCTCTTCCTCTTCTCTGCACACCAACGAATTAACTACTGTGCTATAATGTACATCATGAGACATATCAGGGGTAACATTATCAAGATCTTCTCTCGTTTGATGTATATAAGTACATAATGAAGTGCTGTAGTTAAGTACAATTTTGAGGTACTTACACGCTACTTGACTATTTCCATTTTGTACCGTTTCATTCTTCCACTCCACTACAATTCAGAGGGAAATATTGTGCTTTTAACTTCACAGCTAAAGTCACTTGATACTTGTCACAAATTAAGATTTTACACACAAAACATGTATAAAATGTGACACATTGTTAAAGGTTATACTATCCAACGGTATATAAAATTGTTAAAGAAAATATTTGCTTTGAATAATCATTTGTGTCCGATATGTTTTTTCCAAGCAAAAAAAGTTCCGTTTCCTCGTTACAATCCTTAGAAATGAAACCTACTCCTTCTCCCTCCTTGAAAATTCCTGAATTTGGCTAGTTGTGATGTCACAAATCATGCTCATAGGTACTGCACATGCCATTAAAGCCTCTGGAAATTTGGCTTAACATAGTAAAAATGCATATATGATATCAAAGTTGAGTGTCTCATTAAGCATCCACAAAAATCTGAGTGAAAATAAACGTTCCTGATGATTAGAAACCCCAGTTCAAAAAACAGCTCATTTTGCTGTTTGGACCATTTCCTAACACTGTGTAGGCTGATAGATCATGTTTTGATTGACACTCACACCGGATTTAAAATGTGAAGTGAGTACAGAGAAACTCCAACAGATGAATGTGAAAACAGCCCCCTACTTCCAAACTCATCATCAATCATTCTGTAGGTCAAACGTCATTTTGACTGGTTAAAATGAGCTCCGGCACATTAAAAATCTACCAGGGATAATAATCCATCAATAACATAACTGTAACAGGGATCATTTTTCTGCATGAAGTACTTTTACTTTTGGTACTTTCATGCAGGCCTATTTTACTATCAAAAATTATATACTTTTTTTTAAGTTAAGTGAATTTCCTTAACATTTTCAATGCCAGACTTTCATTTGTATTTTCAGTGCGTGATATTGCTACAGAATCTGAATACTTCCTCTATGACTTTCTACTGTAGCTGTGGACAACACGGCTAAAGCTTTAAATCAACATATTCACGCTTCATGCGCCTTTCTGTGTTGACAAAAATGGTTCTGGACGTAGATATTCGCAGAGCCTAAATCCTGTTACAAAGCTCCAATTCAGGCTAAATGAAAGTAACACTATAGGCAAATATTTATACGCCTATATATATTATATATATATTATACTCACCTTTGATTTATTTACCACTACGTCAAACCAGCTGTGTAAACAACAGATAAAGCCATGGGGGCAGCCTGAGCTCCCCCACCGGGAGATACATCACACCGTCCTGTCCGCAGCAGTCGCCAGCGGATGCCAGACCGGACACAATGTAGCCTTTGACGGGAGAGCTGCGCCGCGGGAACGGGCTGTTCCTCTAGTCAGGAAGCTTTCGCCATGTGGCTCGGTTCATTACAGCCTCGTGTGGAGCTGTTAGCCCCAATTTACGTGTCGACAATACGGAGTGGCGAAAGAAAACAGCCAGCTTCCGTAGAATCAGTGGTTTTTATCAATATACGCTGTCAGGGTGCCTATAGCGCTGTCTGGGTGTCAAAGTAGTGCTCAGCATTGGAGCAAAGGTGTATGAAAAAACAATTGTTGCTACTGAAAGGTGACATGTTTCGCTACCTTTGTGATTTCTGTGTAATAAGAAGAAAGACGAGTGGAAAACAATACCTTCTTACCTCTTTTTGCGCCCATCAGCTCCGAGCGCCGCGTCAGCTGAGCCTGCCAGTGATGCGAGGAGGCTTCTTTTTTCCGTGGAGATGGAGCGGGAGCACGTAAAGCATCGCGAGAGTTTATAACCGAGATTTCTGCGGAATGAGCTCATGGGAGGAAAAAAATCACTTTTCTGGGTCAGCTCCAGCATAACATGTCTCCTCTCTGGGATGATTTATGTAGACATAAATCCCCCCCCCTCCTCCTCCTTCTCCTCCTCCTCCTCACCCCACTATGTTCCCTCCCACAGGAGCTGTGCGCTGAAAATAACCTGCTGCACCTGCAAAAACAAATGTCATCCTTACTCAAAAAAAAAAAAAAAAAAAACAGACCGAAAGAATTATAATTAGGAAACGTGGCTGTAGAGCTCTGTGTCTATTTCTGTTGCCTTAGGCTACTGCAGTTAAAATCATGTTAGTTGTTAACCTTCTCCATCCTGTGAGATCTAGTGCAACAGGCCCCTACAGAGCAGCTGATTCACTTTGCAACACACACACACACAAACACACACACACACACAAACACACACAAACACACACACACACACACAATCATCTGTTTTTAATCAACATCACATATTCCACCCCCCCACTCCTGATTTTATTCTCAGCGCTGCTGTTCTCATGGATTTTCTTAATATAAGTTTGTACCCTGGCACTTTGAACACACTCTCTCTCTCACATACACACACACAAAGCATTAACACAGCAGCGTACAATATATCACAAAAAGAAGTCTCAAAAGGAAAAGAAGGCTCACTTGTAACATGATTTCTAAGCACAGAGAGAAAGAAAAAGTGGGCACATGTTTATCATGATAGGCTACTGTATATCATGTAACATTATATTACATTTTATTATGTATATTACTTTCACATTTGATTACTTGTAATGATGGTTCATACATTTTAATATACAAAACTCTGTAAAGAAATAACATTCTATCACGGCACTGGGCAATAATCCACTGATGTGACACAATAAGCTTTGCAGCTACTAACATACCTGATCTGAGAAATGTGAATTACCCCTGTGACAAGTACAGAGGAAGTAGAGTGAATATTGACATATGAACATTTGGGAATACTCCATATTTGCCATCTGCATGTCTGCCCTTGCAGATCAGAAAATTATCTAGCACGCTTATGAAAGAGGTTACTCTAAATCCCCTTCTGGTCTGACCATTTTTTGTCAAATTGAACCTTCTGGTGACTCTTAAAAATCACCATTTTTGTTGGCACGATGGTCATAGAGATCCCTGCAAACAAATCGTATAAATCTATACGCTGTAGAAATAAGCAAAGTAACCAGAGCCTAAGCAGGTTCAAAGAGTTCTACATAATAATGCTGACAGGTATTTTTACATGTATCCATGTCCCAGATTTTTGGGGTTGTACTCAAAGTAATTAAGCTAACTCATGATCCATCCTGGGAATCTTTAAGGTCATAGCTGAGTCTTAAAATCAGAGAGGTTGGAGGATTGTTATATTGATGATTAGCCTATTTTCCAACTTAAAATAATGAATCTGAAATTACAGTATTGCAGGCAATCACAACTTCAGTGCAAAGTATAAGAAATGATGTTCAAAGGCTAAATCTGTGATCTAAAAAAAAGTTAGAGTAGCTTCACCACCAAAACTCAAATCACATCGTATGAACCTCCTAACGCTTCCAAAATTGATTAACATTAAAAAAAAACCCACCAGCCAACATCTAAGTGAATGTATCCAGTGAATACTTTCTGATGATGTTAAAGGTTTGCTTACATTACTAAAGCCCACATTTGTCTTTATAGTGAATGAACCTGTAAAACCTTTATATTTAAAGTTGGTGATCACATTCTCTTGTTGTCTCATGTGGTAAAAATATTCTACTTTATTATTAAATAATTGTGATTATCTCTCTATTTCTGTAACATTATCAAGCACACTATACAGCAATTCAGCAAATTCAAACTCATCAATAAATAAATAAAAGGTTGATTGTATTTGTGTTCACTTGAGACTCTGCGGGGTGAAACTTGATATTAGTCACTAGAGGGCAGTATAGTCTGGTTAAGTAGAATGAGACTAGTGAACACCTTCCCTCTAAATGCTTAACTATTAAGCAAAGAAATGACTCCTCTCTGATGGTTTCCATTTGTTTATTCCTCCAAAACAAGGGAAAGACACACATTTACAAAAAATATATATAATGCATTTATTTTAAGCCTATAACTGAGTGTCCACATGTATGTTTTGAGTCTGAGCATAAATATATATGTTAAAAAAGCATGATGTAGAAGGTGTTTTTGTGTTTTATGGTGCTCAGCTACACATGTCTATTTTCATGCACAGCTCCCCTGTGTGTATCTGTGTGTGTGTGTTTACAGGAGGTCCTGCTCCACCCAGACAGTCTTCTTCTGCTCCTCAAGTATTCGGTCTTTGATGACCTTGATGAGGTCGTCTGTCCCTGCCCAGGCATCGGGCTCCAGGCTGGCGTAGAGGCAAGGAATGCCCTCTAGCTCCTTCTCTTTTGCCCGACATGACCTCACAAACTCCTCCTCCGACTCCACGCGCAATGGCAACTTCCTGTGTGGACGGGAAACAGGAAGGAAGCAGTGGTGGTGAGTGCGGTGACGTCTGGAAGCCAGTAACTCTGCAGCAGTGGTCTGTGTGCTTCATTGTACAGTAATTCTCAGAAAGATTGACAATAATCACATACTGATGTGACTATTAATAGGCAAATTCCACCAGAAAATATGACATGTATCAGGTTTTGACAACAATTTGAAGAAACAAGAAACAGAAGATTGTATGTTTTTTTTACCAATATCTCCACTGACATTATCATCAGAAGACCAGACTGATATGAAGCCACAGTACATGTTGTCTTTTGAGTAAAGGGCCCAATTCTCACCTTTGTGGACTGGAATAAGTCACCATTTCACACCTATGCTAAAGTTCATTGTGCAGTAAACCTCACAAATCAACACTGTGAAACAGTTTTAACAGAGTCTAATAACGAACTTGTCCTTTAGTTGGTTCTGTTGACACTCAAGCTGTTCTCAATCTCATCTCCAGTGTGGAATTACATCATGCAAGGACTGACGTACGTTATTTGCAAAAAGGTTCGTGGCTTGCATTTGTGGGTAAGAGGCACTGGGTACCTGAGCTTACCGTAACTTCTTGACATTTTTCTCACAAATCTTGACGTAGATGATGATTGGGTAGATTTCTCTCCTCAGAAGGTCTTTGACACAGCTCAGTTCAGCCTCCAGCAGGCAGTGTTTGCCCTGGTGACGGTTTGGAAAAAATGGGTGTTACAAAATATACAGATACTATGAACTGCAGTCACGTGACTGAACATAGGCACACAACACCTTATATCACACATTTAAAAAATATGTATTTTTCTGAAGGTATTTTCCTGCTTGATTAGATTTAAAATGACAAGAGGTGCTTTTCAAATAATGTGAAGAAAAAGAAACAAAATTAGTCAGAAAATCTCAACTTTTCCCCCTTTGTTAGCCAAAGATAAATAAAAATTGAATGTAAGCATACATCTATAGCAATTCAGCAACAACAAAAAAATGTGAATAGAGTGACACACAAAAACCTCAGGGTTAAAGGAACAATTCATCACTGTGGGAAACATGCTTATCTGCTTCCTTGCCGAGAGTTAGATGAGAAGATTAAAACCACTGTTATATCTCTACGCTAAATATGAAGCTTCAGCCAGTTAACTTAGTTAACTCACTAGGACTGGAAACAGGGAGAAACAGCTATCCTGGCTCAGTTTGAAGGTAACAACATCTGACAACAAGACATCAGGAAGTTACTACGCCCAGTCAAGAAGTAGTCCAGCAAGTATCTCCCACAAAACTACACTTTTGTTTTTGTACAGATTATAAGAACAACATATAACTAGCTAGCTAGCTGTTTTCCCCTGTTTCCAATCTTTATGCTAAGCTAAACTCACTGGCTGCTGGCTGTAGCTTCATATTTAGCGTACAGACATGAGAGTGGCATCAATCCCCTCATCTAACCCTCAACAAGACAGTGTATTTCTCAAAATGTCAAAACATTCCATTACGTGCAAACGCTTCTAATTATGAGAGAGATGTTTTTTTAAAGGAACAAAGACATAAGCAGACTAATTCAGGTGCACACACACACACTAGTCCGTAATAGCCCACCTTGGCAGCGACAGCCTCTATGTTTTCTCTGGTGATGCATTCAAATGTGGCCTGTTTCTCTTTGTAGTGAATGAAGGGCTCCACATTCTGTTTCAGATGAAACTCGTCTTTGGACAGTGTGTCTTCACAAAAGAATAGAATAAAGTACAAGAAAATGTAAATAAGACATTACACAAAGTGTTGAGAAATTGTGGACAATAAAAAGAGGAACAGAAACTTGTAAGGGTTTTGCCCTGGGGAATCTCTACATTACCAAGACACTGCACAATCTCTTGGCTTGCCAGATGTTCGGCTCTCTACACCAGCAAATTGTATATGGCTCCCCTTGTGCTGGCAGCAGTTGAATCTAAGTGTGCTTGACAGTACTAGCAACCCATTCATATTAAAGGGAGTCATTGATTCAGCTGTGATATTAAAAATATTCCTTAATGTAGATTTAAATTCCTCTGTGTCACCATCATCATCCTATTAATCAAATAGGCCATCTTCCATCCTGCCCCTGCCGACTCTCTGGTTACACTCCTTAACATTTACACCACAATGCAGTACAATACTTGACCTGGATCCCAAAAGCAGCTTCTTTCGCTCTCCCTCTCTCCCTTCACTACTTGTCATGCACTATCTCCTCCATCTTTGAATCACAATAGGTGAAAGCACTGGAAATATGCCATTTGGAAAGAGGGTGGAACTATTGCTCGTGCAGACACTAAGACAATATATTTTGCAGTGAGCTTGTGTATTCCTGTTATGTACTGACCTGGTTTGCAGATATTAAAGTCCATGGCTCCCCCCATGTTAAGTATTTTCTGGATAATGGTTTTGGCTAGAGCAGTGGGAGTGAAGAGGACTGGTCTTCTCCTCAGGGTCTTTTGGGGTGTGACGGGACTGTAGGGAATCAGGTTCAAACTCCCGCTCAGTTCACTGTCTGGGTCAGCAGCTTCTGTTTCCAGGCATAAAAAGTACACATACAAAGAGAGGAACACACAATGATACACTCGCCATCAAGAATACCTGAAGGTTCCAGAGGTAGGTTACTTCTTTCATACTTTCACTTAGAAAGTTACTTTAAACGTTAAACCAGTCAGTTCACCTTTTTTTTTTTATATGTTTCATGGTTTTTCTGCTCAGGCATCACAGCTTTCTACTCTTTTCAGACCTTTGAAGATCTTTACATTTACACACAGACTGAAAACAGACCTGTGTTAAAACAATGCAAAGGGCTGTGGTGGAGGCATGTTGTTTCAGGTACCTGTGAGACATGAAATACAATCCAAGAAGTCCAGCTTGAGTAACAGATCTGTGAATTTGAAGATTTTAAGATGCCAAAACGCTGCACATCGGTTATAATTCTCACAGACAGGATTTTACAAGTCTGGAAAATGATCACAGCAGCAACTATTTTGTCTTCCGTCAGGCTGATCGCATTACAAAGTAATCCTGCAGGAATATGCGCTTGCATGCAAATCATTTGCTAATGCAGTGTCTTGCCAGATGATGTTGTATCAGTGTTATGGAGTTGAGCCACGTCAAATTTTTTTGTTTTTTGCTAGACGACACTGTGATTTTTTTCAAGAGACCCTGTGCTCTGCTTGGGTTAGTTAGGGAATGACTATTTTCATCACTTACTCTTTCACTGACACTTCAACTTTCAGGTGTTATAGATAGATATTTATAGATATTTAACTGACCTATAACTGCACTCTTCACACTTCGCACACAACAGTGCTTCCTCTTCAAGTGGAATTTAGACTATTTTTGCCACTTGCCACTTTCACATCAGCTGATATTTTAAAATTTTCATCTCTAACTATTCAAATGACGAAACAGGTACTTTCACCACTTATATGACAACTGACATTTCATCAGCATCTCTTTCTCTTCAGTGGATAATATTAATTTTACTACTTTCAGTATTTGTATTTTGACTGCAACTTTAAATACAACTTCAATTCAATATTTCAATGGTTTCAAATGTTTCATCTGTGAATTTTCAGCGTAGATTTTCCTCTTTTTTCATGTAGATTTTTCCAGCTGTTTCTTGTGATCATGTTGAGTTCCGTTCCCCCTGCATCACTTTGTACCCACCTTCTGGTCTAAGCGTCTCAAAGCCTTGTCTGGGTAGTGTTGTGCTGCCTGAGTTGATGATCCTCACACGCTCATTGCTGTTCATTCGCTTGTACTTGATATCCACTCTGCTGACAAACTACAAATCAAAACAGACAGAAAAAAAGGATTATTGGGGGCTTAGATAAACAGCTTTTTTTAATGCGACATATTCATTTTAGAAAAATTGCTTTACCTGAAACAATTTAAATGATTCAATCTTCAATAATGTGGGTTTTTGAAGGATTTTTCAAGAATATGAGATTTCTTTCACAGCATTTATGGTTCAATTTTGACATAAAACTCCTAAGTTACTCATTACTATGACTACTCACTTTTCATTCACAGTTTTGTCATACTACATCATGTCAGCCAGAGTGGGCTGCTTAGGATCCTTGCTTCAGAATGAGCTAGAGAGGGGCATGGTGTACTAATATTTTAGCAGAAATAAATGTGTTTTGAATATACTGAGCATACAAGAATACCTGAATTATTAAAGATCCCCTCCAGACATGTTTTAATACATATAAAATACCCTTATTGCATATAGGATCACTATTAGCTTCCAAACAAGTTGCGATGTCATGCTTGTACACACACGTCTTAAACTGAGATTTAAGATGAGAACAGAGAGCAGATGTATGTGAAAACAGCTTTCTAGTATCAAACTCTGCAAAGTGAAAGTCAAACATCCAAGTGGACTAACAATAAGTAAAACACATTATTGAGTGGAGGGGGAGTTTTTATGGATGTGAAAAGTGTGCTCCATTGTCTGTAAAGGAATATTTGTTATCTGAGATTAGAATCTATGGCATGTGAAAAATTGAGTGTAAAGTATTGAGTATTGCATCACAGTGATGCTCCAGTACTCTCCGAGCCTGTATGCTGTTGGTGCATGGTGCACCATTGCACTGAACAGGCTTGTTATGCAACAGGAGGTTTTGTTTGTGCTTCATTACCTGCAGTATCTGAGTGAGGAAGATGCTGGCTCTCGACAGGCGTGGGCTAGCTTTAGGATCAGGCGTGGGGCTGCCTTCTTCTGGCTGTAGATTGTTCTGCACACGGACATACACACAACTTAGGTGAAATTGCTTACTGTATGTCAAGTATCTATTTCCAGTCTGATCTGCTATTGATTTTTATCGTATTTATGTTCATTTTTACTTCATAAAACTGCACAGTGCACACTTAGACTACAGTAAGCCAAGCAGAATACCTCTGCTTGAAAAAAACAAAGAACCTGGAACAGAGCAGGTTTCCTTTGATAGTTTAGTATAAAATGTTGTATAGTGTTTTGTATACTATCTGTGGAGTGTCTGTCTTTGGAAAGGATTTCAACATGCTCTCTTCATCTCCCATTTAACCAAATAGTTGACAATAATTTCAACCAACAACACATCCAGATAGAGTTAAGATAATCCGCAAAATACCAAGAATAAACATGCAAAGTGACCATGAACAAAGTGTCCCCATGTGTCCCAGAGAGGTTGCTTAAGCAGTTTTGCTTTAGGCAAATGTGAATATGTTGGTATATTAACAGCATATATTCAAATATATGTATAATGAAAAATTCAGGGAATATCTTACCCTTGTGTTGCGATGCGTTTCATTCTCTTCTTTCCCCCCTCGATACACTAACTTCTGTATCTTTACTAGGAGCAGCTGCTGGGCCCTACATTCACACACATTTACACACACACACACACACACACGAATATGTCCTCATAAAAATATCAAATTCATAATTATGACACAGAAAAGTAAAAACAAAACTAATCATCATTTAAGAGACCTATGCTGCTCATCCCTCAAGCTGCTTCTTGTTCTTCTTGTTGACAAGAACAAATTTTGTGTGGCTCGGGTGTAAAAATATGTGTGTGTGCATGTGTGTGGGTATAGCTGTTGTTGTGTTGTGGAGATCAGTGAAACTTTAGATCCTGAAAGCAGATGTGGAGCCTTTATACTGCTAAACTTTTGCGTTTTTTCTCAAATGCTATGTCATTGTTGCATCATGCTAAGGTACTAAAGCAGAATAGAACTATGGTACTCAGTTACTTCCAACTTTTGAATGGACTTTGCCAACACTTTGGTGTGTAACGTGCTTTAAGAGAATATCAATGATGAGAATATCAGTGCTTTTGTTTTTAAAAGAAGTGCTCTGTACCGTGAGTAGCTGGGTATAGTGCCTCTTTCACCCTGGTCAGAGCTGGTGTAGGGGTCGACACGGGCACACAGCCACTCACAGCGTTCCTGGTACCTGGTGTCCAGGACATGCACCACTTCGTCACAGCGCACACTCAGAGAGCAGCTGTCTGATTGACCGGAGATATTGAGGTTGACCCGTATGTAGAAAGAGTCGCCAGAAGCCAGTGTGCCATCCAATAGGTCCCTCTTAAGACGACGGTAAGCTGGAACACACACACTTTTGAATTTACACACAAAAATCTACTGATAAACACTTAAATTCAGATCCTCTGCCAAGTCCAATAAAAACACTTACAGTCATGGTTGGCTCGATAGTGCAGCCTGACTTGACCAGAACAGTGCTGCAGCGTCCAGTGGGCTTCTTCCTGAGTGCTGGTATCCAAAGAAACTCTTTGGCTCTCCCCACGAATGCACCCTTCAAGCTGATCAGCAATTCACATCACAAGACAGATGATTTTTTTGTGTATCATGTCTTTTGCAAATTAGTCCCTCACTTACAGAAGACAACAAACAGAAAATATTCAAAAATAAATAGTTCTTGATGGTAAAAATATCTGGATTTGTTACACATTCTTCTAGAAACATGAATACACGTCTTGGCACAACCATTTGTGCAGACAATGGTTTTAATTGGACAAAATGAACCTCACTGAACTTTTAATTTAGCTTGAGTAACAGTGCTGCTCAGGGAATTTAAGCCACGTCACAGCAGTAGGCTACATACCAACAGGAGGTGGTGGCCCTCTCGTAGCCCTGCCTTCTCAGCGTTGGAGCCTGCCTGGACAGATGAGATGAAAATGCCACTTTCGTTGCCACCAACCAGAGTGATGTCCTTCAGCAGGTTGTCACCTAACACAGACAACTCCTGTACCGGCTTCAGGGACGAGCTGATCCTGGAGAAGGAGGACAGAGACGGACGAAATGGCCTGCACATAGACACACACACAAAACAAGAGTGACAGTGAATGTGTTTGTAAGTATACTTGACTTGCAGTGATTTGTGTGTACATGAGTGCATGAGCATCTGTACTGTACCTCTCCAGAGAGAGTTTCCTGAAGATATTGTTAACCTGCTCCAGGTCATAAGTGTCCATCCCTTCCGACTGATGGGACGAGGAGGATGAGTGGACAGAAGGTGGTGGTTCGTCGTCTAAGGAAGAGACAGAGATAGACCGGAACAAAAGGGAAGACCAAAGAGACAGATTTAAAAAAGGACAGACTTCAGATCAAAAACACATTCAGTGCTCTTGTGGGAAATGTGTTAAATGATGTTCAGTGTACTTTACCAAACTCCATTTCCATGTTGTCACTATCAAAGTCCGAGAGGCTGAAAGAGACCAAACATCAGACTATGTTGAAGCATTTCATAATAGGGAATTAAACACAAAACAGATTCTTAAAAAACAACATGATTGATTGATCAAACCTGTAGACGAACACTACTTTGATTAAATTACATGTACAATCTTGTACGGGGCTGTGACTACCTGCGAGGTTGGAAGTCATGTTCTTTCTCCCTCTCTCTGCGGTACAGTGATGCTTTCTCAGGTGGCTCAGGGAGTGTGGACAGGATGCTGTCATTACGGTAACGCAGCTGGAGATTTTACAAGTGAAGAAAGCAGAAGACGAAGCCATTACAAACTCAGAAACTCAAGTGTATGTCAGTCTAACAATGTTTTAGCTGGAAAAAGTTCCAGATGAAACACTTTAAGAGAGTAGACCTCACCATATTTGGCCTCGTGGATTGCTCCATCCGACTGAAGGGGAGCTGGGAGGAAGATGGTAAGGAGGAGGAGAAGGGAAGAACTGAGTAGGGTGTGTATGTGGGTGATATTGGGAAGCTGGGTGAGGGAGGGAGGGAGCTGCTGGTGATGTGCGAGTGTGGCGCCTGAATCTCCAGCAAATCTCCTCCATTGACTGACAAAGCTGAAACAAAGGAGACACGTGGATAAGCTTGCAAAGATGAAGTGTCAGGGTTATGGTGAAATATATGAATAAATTATATGAGTGTGTTACATGCAGAATGGGTGGCCTCTGCATTGACTGGAAACACTCTGGGTTCACAGACTGGAGACTTGACTCTGTTCTAAAAGACAAAACAATAAAAACTTTTTAATCAGAGTGAAAAAAAAACATTTTACTGATGCAATATGTATTGTTTGGAACAAAGTACTTCTAGACAATTATTTGCATGCACGTTATCTGTTATCTTGCCTTTAAAAGTGATGCAAACAACTCAAATAACGCTGGCACTGATTTTGTTTGCAATCACTTTCCATGCATTTTCATTGTCATTGCAGAATTTTCTTTACTGCTCCAGTTTGATTTTCTTTCGTTTCCACTTCAGCCAATTTCCTGTTATTTCATCCCTATTTATATATTTACAATATATCTTATGAGATTACATTGTAGTTACTTTCAAATTTAAATTGTTACTCAAGATATTAAGGATTTTACACAAATAAAATGAATTTTTTTTTTTTTTTTAAAAAGGAAAACTAAATACATTTTCAGAAGATCATTTAGTAAAATGTAATGATTTGTCAACTTTGTTGACTGAATAATTTGGCAGATATAAGGAAAATCCTTGTCTTTGATTGGCTGTTCCTGCTCTGACCATTAATCATGTAATCACTTTAGAGCTGCTCTTTGCTGTAAGTAGAAGTAACTAGTTTAAAAAATATGTGTTATTGCTCACACTTAACCCTCCTAATGTGTTAGAAAAGGGTTTACACCTTTAGTGTTTTTATTATCATTCAATAAAATGTTTTACCTGCTAGGTGACTTATTATTTATCAATAACCATAAAATATATATACTTACTTTGGTATTTTATGTACCTTAGACCACATTTGACTTACATTGTACAAATCATTTTTAGTTTAAAATAGGCACAATTTATCTATTTTTCATTGTTTATGATGAACAGAACAGGAAAATAAGGCCATGAGATGATCTGATGAACAAAATAATTCCCAAAATAACTTGTTTATATTTTCTTACACATTAAAAATGTGCATGCTCTGCCAGGTGTGTGGTGAGATGTGAGACATAAAGCACACGAAAGCCCCAGCCTATATACTGCTAACAGGGGAACAGGAGATGTGTATCTGTGTCTGTGTCAGTGTGTGTGTGTGTGTGTGTGTGTGTGTGTGTGTGCGTGCATATGTGTGTGTCTGTCATAGGCTACTTTTGGGGACAAATTTCAGACTAAAGACCAGTTAACTGGGGACAGCTTGTCCAATTGGGCAGCTGTGTCCCCAAATGGGGAAAATGTTGATTTTTGGGTCAGTGGTTAAGGTTAGGGTTATGTTAAGGTTATGGTTAGGGTTAGGGTAAGTCTCCAGGAAATTAATGTAGGTCTATGTAATGTCCCCAAAAGTGACCTAGGTCAACATGTGTGTGTTTGTGTGTGTGTGTCTATGGGGTGTGAGTGAAAAAGAGAGTGGGGGTGTGTGCATGGGATCATATTTGCTGCGTGCCACTCTACAATAGAATTCAAGTAGATATGCTTTCTTGGCATGAAACATAATTTTAATGTTATTACACAAAATTATTATACTATTTCTATAGGATTTCATTACTATTATTTTTGTTTTGTTGTAATTTTTGTTATTCATGAGGGTTTGGCAACATTTACTATGTATTTCTGTGCATAAACAACCCATAATTACTAACAGGTCAAATTTGACCCACAACACAATAGATGTCTTTTTTTTTATAGGCATTAAAAGAAAGAAAAATGATCAAAATGTGTTTTATTGTATTCAGCAGGCCATTGTAGAGGATGTAATGAAGCCTTCTTTTGATAAAAAAAAATTAAAAGTATATTTCACACATCTAAACTTGAAAACGGGTCAAATTTGACCCTAACACAATAGGAGGGTTAAAGAATAACGTTTTTACTCTTAAGTTGTGTGTTTAGAGCATTCTTAAGTGTAATTAAAGTTTTGATAAATACGGGCCATGGCCTCTGCCATAATGTCTAATAAGTAAGTAAGAGTGAGTAGTAGACAATGGCTGACCCCTGCTTTGAGGTTGGGTCTACGTTTGAGGCGAGGCTCCTCAGCTGTAAACTTCTCTTCTGGCGACTCATCGCTGGAACACTCTGATTGACCCTGCACAGGTTTAAACTCCTCCCCCTGAGAGATGACGGTCATAGGCACGTCCTTCTGGGGGTTCTGTAAATATAAAGAGAGAAAAGACTTTCATGAAAACATTTTCCAAATTAGACATAGGAACAAAATAATGAAGTGGTAGCTGAGATAGAGAGTGAGAGTATTGATCATACGTAGTAAACATGTACACTCTCACCTGGTCCAGAACAATGTCCTTGGACAGCCGTCGTAAGCGAGACTCCAGTGTGACCAGCTTTGCTTCTTTGCGCACCATCTCGATGTGGAGTTCATCGCTCTTCTCTTCCAGGTCTCTGATCTGCTTGCGATATTTGTCTTTGTCGATGAGACTCTGAGAGAACTGGTGCTGGGCATCGTCTCTGGCTCTAAATGCCTGTATATAATCACACACAAACAGGCAAAAATGCCAATAGTCATGATGCAAAGTTTCAAAATACTATTTTGTGTGTGTGCGTGTGTGTGTGTGTGAGACTGTGTGTGTGTGTGTGTGGTTGTGTGTGTGTGTGTGTTTTCACCTGGTCCCTCTCCTTCTCCACCTCCTCTAACTGCATAGAGATGGTGTCCATGCGGTTGCGATACATCTCACAGTCCTTCTGCAGTGTGGAGCACTTCAGCTCCAAATCCTCCTTCTCCTCCAGGTACTGCACACACACACCACCGTTAGAGTTATTTACAGTTTATTTGACAAAGAAAAGAGAGGAAGAGAAACAAAGAGGGAGAGAAAAGATCAGATTATGTAGAAAGAAGCCTGAGATGGGGGTTTCTGCAAAGGGTGTGTTTCACAGATGGTCTCATGGGCGTTAGGCTCTCTGGTCATGGGTTTGTGTTTCCAGGGTGTGTTTTTACTAACCTTTGTCCCCAGCCTGCTTCACTTTCATGCAGCTCTGAACAATCATACATTCAAACAATCTTCAAACAATCAACCATCTAGTTACAAGACCATTTGTCTAACTTCCACATGCTTTACCTCCTTCGGTAATATGTACTTGCTTGTATGTGTGTGTTTGTTACCTTGTCTCGTAGTTCCTCTGCCTGTCTGATTTCTTCGTGGAGGTTGTAGAGGCGGTTGATCAGGTCCTGTCTATCTTCTAGTGCTTCCTGTCTGTCATGCTCCAAAATGTCAAGGATGGCCTTGTCTGACTCAGGTAGTGGACCAGGCTGGGTGTTAAGAAAAAACACACATATTAATGGGTATGAAGCTTGTATAACTGGCTGCTGGATCATTTTTAGTGAACATTCACAGGGCTCCTATAAGAAAGGACAGAAGCTCCAGGAAAACTGCTAACTTAAAACATAATAGAGCATTTAGCAGCTAAAGAGGCAGATATTTCCCTCAGGAGTTGGTGGAAACCACAACAGAGCTAAAAGCATAGTGAATATTTGTCCAGTGGCCAGAAACATGACTTTAAATCAATGCTAATGTTGCTCTGTGACTGCTGGGAGTGTAAATAGGCAGTTTACAGCTTGTTGCACTGCCCTGAAGTGGCCAAAAAAATTAATTAGTGTGGGTTTAAGTTGTGAGAGGACTGTAACATAGTCCCAGCTAGTTACATCCTGTATGTTAATATGTACACATAAAGTTTCTCTCGTTGTAGTTTCTTATATCACCTTTAGCTTCTGCACAGAAAATGATTGCGATGAACAGAATGCACAAAATACTTCAATGTAATTTGCCTTGCAGGTCTTGATCAAATGAATCCCAGAGCATTAAATACAAGATGCATAAAATGGTGGACTGAAGTCAGACTAAGATACTCTTTTACCAGACCTGCCATCCATGGGACCTGTAGCTTTCAGCTGCTGAAACATGAACCAAAATGTGACTACCCTGTAGTGAACATCATCTCCAGAGTTGGTCTAAGCCAGTTTTTTCTGTAGCTGAGATCAAGTCCTCCTTCAGTAGGCTGTACAGTTGGACCACTCAAGCTTGGCAATAGGCAAAGAGGTGTTTTACAAAGAATTTCTGCTTTACTGACTGTGAAACCTTAGAATCACACTAGTGGGTGCGGGTGTGACCCTGCAAGAAGAGGAAGGCAGGGGCAACAGGCAACTTCCTGAACAACCTCTTCAACTGCCTATTTAACCGGCATGTGTGTGTGTGTGTGTGTGTGTGTGTGTGTGTGTGTGTGTGTCTCAGTCAAGTCCGTACCTGTATGATGGACTGTAGCTCCTGTAGTTTGATCTTTAGCATCTCGTTCTCTCTTTCTAGCTCAAAGATCTGCTCCCTCTTTGGCCGGTTCTCTATGTCGTTCTTCAGCTTGAGACTTTGCCTCCTCTCCATCTTACACTCCTCTTCTACCTTGTTCAGCCTGTGGTTGAGGTGATCAATCTATACATAAAGAGAGGACATAACATAAAATGAATAGTTAGATGTAAGCATCAGCATGGAGCTGAGAATGAGCTGGACCCATTTGACTTGAGTTTAACAGTGAAACACCTAATTTCGACTTGTGATGTCTAATTCCTGGTCCAGTGGAAAAAACTGTAGATGGTATGTGTGTAAAAATGTGTGTGTGTGTCTGTATGTGCCATAGTGTACCTGCCTGTAAGCATGCACAACTGCAAACATGCATTTCTTACACATTTTTTTCTACTAAACAAGGTGATGACAGTGTAAATCTGTTCATGTTCATGCATCCACGTGTCCGTTAGTACCTCCAGCTGCAGGTCTCTGCTCCTCATCACTGCCATGTTCTTTTCTTCACTCAGCGAGGCATACCTCATGGCCAGTTTGTAGTTTTCATCCTTCACTCTCAGCAGCTCATCGCTGTAGGTGTTTCTCTCTTCTCTCAATTTGTTGTACCCTGGAGAACCAAGCATATTTCATGTACGTGATCAGTGTTGTCTTGTTTTACAAACATGTCCAGGACTATTCATGTCAGTTTTAGCAGCAACTGAAAAATGTATAAGAATGTTATGCTTACTTTTAAAATGAAAATAAAGAAAACATATTGAGAACTGTAAGTTTTCACACATTGTATGTATATATATATAATCTATGTATTGACATAAAGTTATGATGTACAAACTTACAATTTAATAGGAAAAGTATCTTAAGTGTTATTTGTGGGGTTGTTTAAGTTTTCGATGTATTATCTTATTTCTTAACTCTACTTGTTCTGCTTTTCAGCTCATTAACATCACTGTTAAGCAATTTCAGGAAACTTTACATTCATGATCAATAAAAAAATAAAACTCAGTTGGGTTAAAATACAAACGATTTCAAAGTAGTTCTATCTCAATCTTTTAAACTTTTGAATTTCATGGTATTTTTCTAATTTCAGCTGTGTACTTCTTTTATATGAAAAGAATCTTAGCAGAGTAAGAGATATTTATCCAGAGGATAGTATCACAAAAAATGGAAACACTAGAGAAACACGTACTGCACACAAGTATTAGTAAACCTACAAACTATACTATTATTTCAAGCCTTTATTAATTTATTAAATGGCTGTGCATCAGCTGTTATTTCATGAACCACGTCATAACATAATATATATTTAGTCATCCTTAGTTGAAATTTGCAGGAGGAACCGATTTGGTTTTAGGATTACACAAGTTTTCACATTTCACATTTCATTTACACAGGAAATCTGCAATAAAGTGACATGCCAACTAATATGACTTCTGCATTTGAGTGTACAGTGAAAGGCCATCAGAGAAATTATTTTTAGCATTTGTTTGAACGTGGTTGTGCTTTGTGTGCCAGCTGCAGTATTTAACTACAAAGGACATGATAACAAATACCACAGCGTCCTAGTTTCATGAATAGGCTTTGGCAAACAATGTGACCTGCAACTTGGCCTTATTAGACTCAACTGTGGTGCACCAAGCAAGGTAAACCAAGTATGTGTGGTGGGATAGCAGTTTCACTGCATAGTGGAAAGTTTTTGATTAGAATTTGATGTTTAGAAATTTGAGACACTACGCATTTATTATCGATTTCACCATTTTAAGTCTTCTCTAATAAATGGAACTTAGTGGAGAAACACAGATGGAGAGGAGCTTACACGTCATGATCAGAAAATATCTGTATAACTAATGATAATATGTATTTTTACTCTGTTGGAAGGCCTGAAGTTCCTGGTTGGCCAGTTTTAACTTCTTTTGCTCGTCCTCCAGTGTGTTGTTCTTCCTGCTGAGCTCAACTTGCTGCAGGGTCTTGACTTTGGACTGCTGCTGCAGCTTCACCACTTCGTTCATTAGGAACTGCGTCAGACCCTCGTGACCCTCCTCTACTGAAGTGAGGAAACAGAGAGGAGAGAAGGGAATAAGGCATATCACATAGTATAATATATATATAGTATTTATACTATATATAATATGCTACATACTCTATATAAAACATAAAATACCACAGAAGGGTTGTACTCTAAGCTAAAACACATAAATCTCAGACTGCTATCTAAACCAGAAGAACAGGATCTTTGAAACATAGTGTTACATACTGTTCCACCCTGAATAGAGTTTCAAAACCAGCTACACAAATGACAATTAAAGTGGGTTTTTTTAATGTATTTTCATATAATTGTTCAATAACTGAAGTTACTTTTCATTAAAAGTGGTAAAGTATTCATATAATGATGAAATCTTTTCTTCTCTTTTTGCAGACATACAGACATTAAAGTCCCCCTCCACTCAAAAATATGTTTTTCTTCTTGTTCTTGCAGTTGGAAGTTTGATCTTCACTGTGCAGAATGATGCATGTGTGGAGTTTGACACTCGAAGGCTGTTTTCACATTCATCTGATGAAAGTGGAAAGTTTCTCAGTGCTCATTAAAAATCTGAGTTTAAGTGGTTGGCCTACAAGCATGCTTTGCTCACAACTAGTTTGGAGCCAATTGTGGTCCAGTTTTCAACCTACACAAGTGTGATGTGGTAACTTGAAGCCTCCAGTGCACAAACACTCAGAATTGACTTTAAAGTTAAGTAGGACACATCTTGTGTCCTGCTGTTAAACTTTCAAAATGAACAATATTTGCATATTTATAGATTCCATATCAGAAAAACCATATCAGACGCAAATATTATTCAAAGTAGAATGTTTTATATACATCATCCAACATGTTTGGAGGGGATCTTTAAGTATCAATTGCTTCATGTTAGTAATACAGTATATTGTCTGCATCCAGAAGGTGTGTGTCTTACCTACGATGGTGGAGAAGCGCCGTGTGGGATCTTTCCCTGTGACCTGCTTGTAGAGGTCAGGGTAGTAAAACTCCAGACTCTCCAGAAACACCACATACCCTCGCTCTCCTTTAGTGTGGAGGATGTCAAGTAGACGGCCTGATAGAAGATTGATTAACGTACTTCACATTCATTTCACAAAAACTTGAAAGCACCTACATTTTATGGATTTCCTTGATCATCTTTCACAGTATAATCACAGGTAGAGGAACAAAGTTTCTGTATCAATACTCTTGCCTGAATAATACATCAAAGAAAATGCAAACACACACACACATCCTTCCACCTACTTGTGCGATTTGCCTTTGACACCAGAAGCATTGAGTTGAGAATCTCATCCTCATCCTGTTCATCCAGGACTTTGCACTGGCGGAGGTAGGGGGTGAGCTTTGACGGGGAGATGATGCGACACAGATCGTAGCGTTTGCATTCCACCTTCTCCCACAGCGCCTCCACATCGTCACACGTCCCAGATGTCCCGTTTTCCATCTCATACACCCTGATAAGTAGCAAAACCAACAAACACTATTGGCTGTGTACTACAATTAATCAATATGTTTATTTTGTTTATCATTTTGCATCCACAACTGAATCAAAGAGATGCTCACTGCAAAGGAGATGAGCACTATGACATATGTGTGTGTCTGTCTATGACAATGCCTCTTACTCAGAATCTCACAGGGCTGCAATGCATTCAAAAAACTGCACAAAATGGTGTTTCGAAAGAATGAATGAACAAAAAGGTAATGAGGTCATTTCTTTTGGGTACACAGGAACAACAAGCTGACGTCATGCTTTCTTAGTTCTTTCTTAGTGCAAGACTAAAAAAGATACACCAAAAAAAGGCCACAGAAACACTGACATATCTGTCCTTTTTTAGCCATGCTAGTGTGGCTTCAAGAATGGCAATATCAGTCTGTGGGTCTGTTGGTACACCACTTTGGTCCAGACTGAAATATTTAAACAACTAATTGGATGGATTGCCATGATATTAGACATTGTTTGTTCCCAGAAGATGTATCCTGATGACTTTTCCTCTAGTGCCACCAGGGGATTGACATTTGTGTTTTTGAGTACAGACATTCATGGTCCCATCAAAATGAATTGTAATGGTTAACTTTTCATCTAGTGCCATGATTAGATCAATTGTTTTTGATTTGTCCAATACTTTGGTTAAATACTTACAAAACTAAGGCACATTCCCTTCAGCCTTAGTTGTACTTTGTATTTAGTGCTAATGCTAGCATGCTGACATCAGCATGTGAGCATGTTAGCTGCTAGCATGGCAGTAAACTCTTAGTCTTGTTTCTTTACTTAGTTAAATTTAAATTTACTCTGAGTATCAAGACCAACAATGCATAGTACATATATACTACAAGTCCAAAGAACACAAATGAACACCTGCAAATGTTATCATCGTTACACTGCAGGCATGAATCCATAAAAAAGAGTGTTCATCCACTCCTAAGAGAATAGGAGTGGATGAATAGAGCTTTTGATGGACTGCCAATCTGTCATAATGTAGGATCTTGCCTTCCAGCTATCGGGATACACTCCCTGAATATGAATATATATGAAGTGGGACTAAATGAATGACTACACTGAATAAACAATAGAACATGATCACTATAAACATTATGATCTCTGATGGCAGAGGTAACCACATAACTTGGCTGATGTGCTTTGGAAAGTAGCAAATGTTATAACACAATGTCTTTTATCTATAACTGATAAACATCCTATAATATGATAATTGATTCATATCTGCATAGTAACCATGCAAGGCTTCATGAAGTATAGTTTCAACAAATGAGACTTTGCCCATTTTGTTCCCACACTTTCATCTGTTTCCCTTATAAACACATAAACTTCAACCAACTGACATCTTTCCATTTCTCTCTCCTGTCTTTTCTTTTTTTACTTTTCCAGAGACATATTTCTACTCTCTTTATCTTCCTCTTACTCCCACTTGATTTCCTCTCCTTCATTTCACTCTCTCTCTCTCTCTCTCTCACACACGCACACACACACACACACACACATACATACACACACACACACTGTCTGTGCATCTCTGGCATTTGCATGCTCTCTGGCTTGTGGGTGTTATCCTATAATCCTGCTTTGTGACTCGTAGCCCACAGTTAGGCAAATCAGTTCTATCTGATGCCATTAATCATGTAAACACACACAATCACACACACACCTTTGCATACAACTGTCATCTGCGTGGTGCATGTTAAAATTTCATCTTGTACTTTTGTACTGCAGACGCACACAGACATATAATGGTAAAATATAGGTAAACGATGCACGAACAACATCAGATTGCCTGAAAGTTCAACGTGACTGCCTCCCTTAGTGACTTCCTCTATATGTTTGACTTTTTCAGATATTTGCACACTCAGAAAGTCAGTGAACCATATCAATGATAAGCTACTTTTCAAATGCAGTCTGAGACAGAAATATCACACCTTATCAACACTTGAAGGTATTATTTGTGTGTGCGCTGCCACAGTCGCAGCAGATGATGAAACCACAAGCACTCAGTCCAACACACACCCATGCTTATGCAGAGGTACACAAAGCATGCAGACACACGTTCAAACACACACGCGCACACACACAGACCCTTGCAATAACCACATACATGTTTCCTCTTTTCTCTTCTCTTATTTGGAGTTCATTTCCGAGAAGCCTCATCCTTGCTTCCTCCTTTTCACACCAGATGTGAGTAGTAGCTGTCTTCCTTTATTCTCTTTTCGTCCTCTCAGTCGTCTTTTTTTTTACACTATTGTGGTCAGAGGAGATGAGTGGATTTTTTAATAGTGAGTATGTGTTTCCCCAGACTGAACCTTGCATTTTCCCTTTTTTCACCACAACTAACACACTTAAACAAGGCAGACATGCAAACACAGCGACGTATTGTCTTGCAGGACTTGTGCATTAAAAGCACTGTGATGCACTGAGCAGCGTGGTTCTTTCCATTATTTTCTCACACCCTGCTCAGTATTTGAACTACTTACCACTGCCTTGCTCTCTCTTTATGTCTTTATCAGTGGGCTACTACTGATAACATAAGTACTTTATAGACATATTCAGTTATTCTGCTATTTGACAGTGTATTTCCATTTAGGAGAAATCACACCAGACTATTTGCTGTTCAGTATCTATACTAAGAAAAAAGAAGCAATGTTTTATTTCACATGTTACATGTGTGCATGATGTACATGCATAATGCAAATTGGCTTAATGTATTAATAATAATCAATTTGAAAAAGAATCATTACTGGCTTAATTAAATCACTGTAAAAACTCCATATACAGTATATGTATCATTTGCATTGTTCTGTAAAGCATGACATTCAAAATGAAACTGAATGTGCTATGGGGCCTGCATTTGCATTTTTCAGTGCTAAATGTGGAGTTTTCACTGTACATTTTTTAAATGGAAAGGAGAATATGAAATTTCACATTTAATTTTGTCATACATCACATTCAAACATGTAATAAATTAAATTTGCTTCAATGATTTCATTTGCATAACGTTAGCGCTGAACATTTACAGCAAGCACATTGTCAACCAATAGGGTGTCAAGTTTTCGGTGTCAGTAGGCAGGAGCTAACAGCACAGGATATCAGATATCAGGTATCAGGCTGAGTATAAAGAAATTCAAATGCTATCTGTGTGTGAAAGCAGTGTTCTGAAAATGGTGACTGATTTTAAAACGTGCATCACCTATCCAGCAAATCACCATGCTACATTACCTCAGGCCAAACTGTTTCGAAAATGTAATGAAAAGTTATATTGGAATTTTATTTTTTCTGGTTTCCCTACATCAGTTTATTGCAACCACACTCTAGAAATAAGAAAATACTCCTACAAACATTCTTTCTGTAATACAAGCATAAGCACAAGTCCAACATGTAATCTGTGCATAACAGTATTTCATGACCTGAGAATTAATGATTGCTGAGATTAACCCTTTGAATTCAAGAAGCAGAATTACCAGAAAAAAAAACACTGTGAGTGTTGCTGGACAAACACAACATGCAAGTGTATGGAAACATGTAGAAGTCTATAAATCCAGGTAACACAACTCTAAGTATAAACTGTGAGCTAGAAGAAAAATATGTAGGTTTTTTTCTTTTCCTAAAAATTCCACCATGTAGCTATTTGATTTATTTATGATAAGACCCAGGTTTAAAAAATAACTCTAACATGGATTTATTGCATTTTGAAAGATCGTCATCAGATGCATGACAGTTAACAGCTGTGTGATATGATGATCTGCCAGCACTGCTGCTGCATCTGTAGCTGTTATAACAACCATACTCTTTCACATGTATCATTCTCACAAACTACAAACACTACACATTATTTATATTCTACTCCATCATTTTATTGATTTTAACTTCTTTTTTCTTTTCTTTTTTTTTTACATTTTTTGTTTCTGTTTCCACAATTGTATTATTTTTGCTGCCACAAAAGCATAACTTCCACTACTTTAGTGGAAATGGAAATTGATTTCCTTTGATTTTGCATTATGCTGATATTATTTCCTATTATTTTAGACTAAACAGACTCTGTGCAACTCAAGTTGTTTGTGAACACTTTATTTATGTGATAAATACTAAAAATTAAACACTGTACAAAACAACCAAAGTGTCTGTGTGGAGTTAAGATACATATCAGTAATTTCCAGTTTGTTTTCACACAAACAACAATGCCAAACATTAAACTTGCCTCACAAACAGTGTACTGTGACCCAGATTTATTACACTCTCAGCCAACCACAACTATGGTCTGCACATATCGCTCTCAGAATTAGTGTCAGGGTGAACAAACCATCCATTACCATGTAAATGGAGTCAGTGTGCCACTGACCCGTGGGCTGTGACCAAATCATCAGTAAATAAGACAATATCAAATAGTGTACTAGTTTTGATTTCCATTGTACAGCACATACAGTTTGTACTATCTGCTAGCACATGTTGGAGTGGAAGACACTTAGACATGTAACAGTGGGAAAAGCACAGGTGTAAATCATAAAATTAATGATGTCTAACTCCCATTTAGCTGCTTCACTCTCAAGATCCTGATAGTGTGCATGCTATTAGTAGCACCTATGCTTTTCCTACAATGTGCTGTGAAAAAGGCCAATAAGAGCTAACCGATCACAATTCATATTATATTTTGAGATGAGGCTCAAAGACCCTACAGCAGAGGGGCTCTGTCTAGGCTTAGATTTAGAGTGCTGGACTGGGATTGGCTTGGCAGCTAGCTGATGGTCAGATATAATTGGTTCAGGTGTACAAACCATCATAAAGGCTCCCATTGTCCAGCAGAATAGCTGAAGCCTATAGCAATTTGATATGTGGGCTCTGACCGCAGAGATAGAGGGCATAGAGACACAGAGGAGGAGTGAGGGAGAGCCAGCTCTTGCTCTTCTAAAGGAAAACATGTGCAGTTTGTAGAATTTGCATAATTTAAAAAAAAGAAGGGCATAGTCAGCAATGGACACCTATAATGATTCATCTTATATTTTACTTTCAATATCTTACAAAGAATTAGGCATTTTGACCAAAATAATCAAATTCTGATTTTTCTGGTCTAACAAGGACGATGTTTAGAAGTTGCGTTGCTGAATTTTGTCTTCCTATGGAGCGTTTGGTGGTTCTAAGGTTTAAAAAGTTAAAGCAACATAGGTTGCAAGGTGTGAGTGTGTGCATGAACTGTGTATCTCTGTCTCCCTGCATCTCCCTAATCCCTTCTCACTGGATCTCATTGTATTCTGCACCTGCAACTGGAATCCCAAACATTTTTTAATAATGCCAGATAAAGTCCCGATGATGACAGAAGTCAAACTATTGAGTTACCAAGACTAATAACGGTTCTTCATGAACAAACCAAGTCAGTAAAGGAAAAGACACAGTGTCATAAACCACATGATCTGCTGATAAAAGAAGAATGAACAACACTCAGATAAACAGAGCTTATGTGCAAAACTGATCTGCAGAATCAGATCCTGAAACTGAGAAAACTATATTAATAAGTTATATGAGAAACTTTTAAGAGACAAACATGCATTCATTAAAGCTCTCCTGAAAGTATGAGTGACTTATGTTTGGACAGGTTGTTTTTCTATGACACCACAGGAGATGACAGGAGACGGTTGTGACAAGGCTGCGGTGATATGAGGTGTACAGATATGTCTAGGACTTCTCGTTTTTTCCACTCAGACTGACACACGTTCACAAGCGTGTTCGGCATGTTTTCTAACACATGTCCTTATTTCTGAATGGATCAACACTCACAGTTGTAGACGACAAGTATGATTTATTTTGCCTACCTGAGATGCGGCGGATAAGTAGTCCGAGGAGTCGAGAGGAAAATCAAACTTGGCCTATAGGCGTGGTAGCCCGTCTGTTTTTGTTGTTGTTGATGTTTTAAAATAAAGAAACTGGCTGTTTCAGCAAAAATCCCAAAGGCTCAGGTTGTCTCCATTTATCCAAGAGAGAGATGAGTTTTGAAGAACCAAAAGGGCGCATGGAGAGCTGTGCGGCCCCGATTCACTGCCTAAGATGAAGTTAGACAGGCAGAGAGAGGCAAGCAGAAAGTGAGAGAGGAGATGCAGACAGAGAGAGGGAGGGAGACAGAGAGAGAGAGAGAGAGAGAGAGAGAGAGAGAGAGAGAGAGAGAGAGAGAGAGAGAGAGAGAGAGAGAGAGAGAGAGAAAGCGGAGGCGGGCGGTGTGAGGTCGGATGGAAATAACAAGTTGACTGCAGTAAGGTGAGGAAGACGCAACCCCGCAGCTTCTGTGACCAGTCTCACTTTGTTCTGCGACTGACATCAAGTACTGTCACTTTAGGAAATATTACAGTATTCATACAGTCTTATGAGTATATATTTCATTAATTTTCAAAACAAACACACACATTAAAAATCTGCAACAAAAAGAAAACCCCAATCAGAACAAAAAATCAAACAAACAAACAAACAAAAAATATCATGACAGCACCTAAATCAAGAATCACAGCCATGTAACAACATACATTACAATGCTAGTATAATACACAAAAAAGAGATCTACTGCATGCCAGTATTAGGCCACTAGTTTTCAGAGAAAGAGGATAGTAAAGAAGATAATTTCACAAAAGAAAAAGGGAATTTTAATTCAGTTCAATCCATTTTTATGAGATGGAATTCACTGAGAAGGTGAATCCACCCCTCTGTAGTGTAAGTTTACAGTAGGAACGTAATTAAGTGTATTTACTAAAGTAATGAGGTATAATTGAGTTCCTTATTCTGACGCTTTATGCTTCTGCCCCGCTACATGTATGTAGCAGATAAAGTTAGTTCCTTTAAAGAAAGATTTTAGATTAAAGGAATAGGATACGACAAGCTTATGAAATATAAAGGGTTGTTAAAGATTAAATCGGTGCCTGTGACCTCCGGTAGCGGAAGGGGTAAGTTAGTTCCGATCCTTAACTTAAGTCAAATTATAAATACTGCAGTCTAAAAATACTCCTTCATAAGTAAATGTCCTGAATTGAAAATGTTATTTAAGTAAGAATACAAAAGTATTATCAGCAAAATGTATTTAAAGTATCAAAAGTAAGTACTCATTATGCAGACTGGCCTCTTGTGCTGAGTGTTATATTATTATAGTATATTATGTTGTTTGTTCTTATCACTAACAAATACATGTAAGAACATTTTAATGTTGTAGTTCATCAATGTGGAGCCAATTTTAAATACTTTGGGTAGATTAATAGTATAGTACTGTATGATATTATATAAGTGTATCATATGTTTTTTGTAGGCCTAATGATAAAAGTGCAGAGCCAGTTTTCAAAAAGAAAAGAAAAGAGCAGACAACCTAAACAACAGTTAGAATATTAAAATGTCTTGTTTTATGTAAAATCTTAATCAGAAAAGTAACTTTAAGTGGCAAATAAATGTAGTGGTGTAAAAAGTACAATATTTCCCTCTGAAATGTAATGTAGTGGCATATAGTAGCACAAAATGTAAATACTCAAGTAAAGTACAAGCACCTCAAATTTGTATTTAAATGCAGTACTTGAGTAAATGTACTTAGTTACTTTCCACCACTGCTGACATGTTACAGAACAGTAGTATACAGTTGGGGCTTCGTGTCACATTACAGATTAAAGGATATCTATGACTTCCCCTCTAAACATCTCTTAAATAACTACTTCACGTGCAAAGAGGTACAATTATCCAATATTAAACAATGAAAACAAAGATTAGAGAAAAATACAAAATATGAATGCTAATTTGTGCAGCAGAACTTTGTTCTTCTTTCCTTCACCATCAATCATCTCACAAGCCATCAGATTTATCTTGTGACCCTTTGAAGGGGGCCCAACCCCAAACCACTGGACTAAACTACCTACCTGCATATAAAAGTGATTAAAACAAATGCTGCCCATGCATTGATGCATCAGCCACACCGTTTTCTACAGAACCGCTACTTTTTATATTGATTCTTTAGGTACATTAGGTACATTTTCCTGATAGTAGTTCTGTACTTATAGGCCTAATGAAGTAGAATTTTAAATGTAGGACTTTTATATGTACAAAGTGCAGACATTACATAAGACTGGAGTTAACAGTGAGTAAAAAGGCTATTTCCTTCTGAAATGCAGGACAGCAGAATTATAATGTATTAAGAACGGAAGTGACAGTGCAAATTGCAAGTCCTCAAAATGCACGTAAATGGTTGAGTAAAGAGTAGTGAGTGAAGGTCAGTAATTACATTAATGCAGTTTGCTGTTATTGTTTGGTCCTCATGGTACTGCAGGAAGAAAATGCAGCCTGGGGGATAATTTACATAACAGTTTTTTTTACATGCAAGAGTTTACCTACATTGACTAAGAAACTGTTGGAGAAAAAGAAGTAGAAATGTTACACTAAAAAGTTACACTAACGTTACAGTGATTGTGTAAACAATCACATAATATATTCATTCTGACTTGTGATTTATCTTGATATTATCACAAAGTGGTGATTATGGTTTTTATGTATCTTTGGTTGGGTTTGACTGAAAGCTGAATGCGGAACTAAAGTCACGTCATGTGATTCCAGTCAGGACTTTATTAGTGACCGCACTGTTTACCTTCCGCTGCAGATAGATGTGTTTTATCAGCAGAGGAATGCTCTCAAAATGTACTCTCACGGTTCAGAGAGTTTAATTAAGCAAGCAAGGTAAGCAAATATACAAGGAGAACTTCCACCTTCATCACTTCTCTTCAGCTGGTTTAATACATATCGCTGTTATTTCAACAGCTAAGCTAACTAGGCTAAAGCTACGTAGCGTCTCAAAGCCTTGCTGTATGTTATCATTACTGTCGTTACTTATCTTACTTAAGGGCTACTTTCACAGCCCTTTATCACAGGTAGGATTTCAGTTTCAATATCATGCCTGTTGTGTTCTTACTAATGTGTTTACTCTGTAAAATGTCATTTTATGACAGCATACACAGAGAGAAACGAGTAAACGTTGCGTTCTCGAGACTGTAACCTGCAATGTTGCAAGTGTTTGTTAATTGTTACTCGGTAAATGACCAAGGGGATACATAAATGATCAAGTATGGAAGCGGTTAATATTGGGTCAGTCATGTTGAGACTATGTGGTGTGTGTCATTTCCAGGGAGATTCAGGAGTCTGAGCTGCAGAAGTTTTACAGCAGATTAGTCAAGCTGCTTCAGGGGAAGGAGCTCGGTCATGAGACTGTCGACTCCCTGCAGAGGCTGCACCTCATCCTCTCTGCCACCAAGTACACCAGGACGTAAGAGCTCCAACCCACACATCCCACACCACATGAGCTACTGTCCATACACACTGTGTTTAATCTCTACATATCAAACTTAAATCATTCACACCTTCCTGTCTTTACTCCTTCCATCTCCTCCTTCCCTCTTCACGCCCTGCTCCTGCCTTTATCTCTTTCCTCTAAACCCCTTTTACTGTCAGTGGTGATGTCTGACCACACAGATCACAGCCACAATTCTGAATTTCTTCTGCTCATGTGTTTTCTACATAAATCACATCATCATCATCATCATAAATATTACGATTATCTGTCTGTTTGTGCTCCAAGCTATTCCATATGCAGTATTTATTATGCAAATCCTCTCTGCCCCAGTCTTATGTCTCCTCTGTTGCCATCAACCAAAGGTTGCCTTCAGAGCTTCACAAGAGGCTTTCATCACTCCTCTCGTCACCCTCGGAGCAGCTACAGGTGTTGAGCTCAGCGGTACTCAGAGAGACACTGCCCCTCTCTGGCCAGGAACTGAACTACAACCAGGACAACTTCAGCCAACTCAATAGCCATGCTGCTGCCCTGCTGCTCTCACAGGTCTGCGGTGTGCATATTTTGTGTTCAGCCTAATTCATTATTATTTTGAGACATATACAAGATTGTAAGAGGCCATTTTTTTTATCTCTTAAATTGATGGTGATTGGTTTTCTGTCAACTGACTGATCAATTAACCAGCCACCACACTCAAAGGTGTGAATTTTATGGAAATCCTTCAGCAATGAAAGAGTGTACAAGTACTGTTCTTTGTTTTGGTACATTTCAGGGTATTTTGAAAGAAAATTGTTTGGAGGCTGTGAAAATACACTGAGATACAAACTAAAGGAGCTTGTTTTATTTGCAGACCACTTACTTACCTAATCATCATGTCTCGCACTCTCTTGACACCAACAGGCTGGATCCAGGGCCGATCTGTCATCTCTCTGCGCTCTACTCCTTCGCAGTCTGGAGAGCCGACCATCGGAGGGGCCGTCTCACTTGCTCACACACACCCTGCCAATCCTCAACACCATCCTCACACACAGCCCCGAGTGCCTCACTGAAGGTAACAAAGTTTCCATCAAATCCGAGATCATGATAGTGTTTCAGTGCACTTTGTTAACTAGAAAGTAAATAGACATGCAGCCATTAAGCACATAAATCAGCATCCTTTTTTTAAGTTCTGTGCACAATGAGAAGTTCTCACATGGTTCTTTCTCTACACTTTACTTGACTACAGATCACATGACCCTCCTGAGTAAAAAGCTTGTCGATTGGCTGCGTTATGCTAGCATCACGCAGGGAGGCGGGGCTTCCTCAGGAGGATTCTTCACAGGACCCAGGTCGCGTCAGGTACAGACCTTACAACAATGTCACATTTGTTTCTGTTTCTTTTCAGCTTTGTTTGACGTCACTACTTTATTGTACATCTTTGTTTTTGTATGTTTGTGGGGGGGGTTTCAGCCGGTGCCTATAGCAGAGCTGGATGGGACGGTGTCAGGGGATTTCTTCACAGTTCTGTGTGTGGGCCAAGGCTTCACTGAGGACCAGTGGATGAACGTCTACTCCTTTTCCATGTTGCGCCATTGGCTCCTCACCTACCACTCTGTGTCCAATGGCAACACAGCAGCAGATGCTGGTATGACTTTTGTCACTGATGCTAAAATTTGCCCTCACATGCTAGAAGCTCTTTATTTTATGTAATAGCCAGAAAGCTAAATTACTTAACATCTCAGATCACTATTTTCTTTAAAAATGTAGGGATTTCTTATTTTTTGACCAGAAAGAAATAATCCAAGATTTCATTTGGTCCCTTATTACCTCAGTGTCCTCTCAAACAACTACATTTTGGTCTTTTGAGGAACATCAGCCTCAATTGATCAACCATGAAGGCTGTAATTCATTCATATCATACGTCTCAGATGACCTGCTCTGTGTTTTCATCATCCCCAGCAAACAGGCAACAGCTCAGTCTCTCCCTCTCCCACTCCCACTCCTTTTCTAATGGTAAGATATGTAAGAGAGTTTGTGGATCTTCCCTGCATGCACGTGCATCTAAGAAGCCAAATCAACTCCTACATCTTCTGTTTAACTCCAGGGCAGCACAGGTCAACTCACAACACTTATGACATGATCATTACTTACATCCACATTTAATCTAACCAGAAATCCTGATCTGTGACTCCTTAACTACATTTTCTCACTGGTGTGTGTGTGTGCGCCTTTTGCCTTCCCTCAAATCTGCTGATGAGTACATAAACTCAGTGGCACTTCTGTGATTGGATATTTCTTCTTCAGGACTAATTCCACAATCAAATAACACTGTATGTAATTGATATTAATTACTGTATAATTTTACTTACATGTGAAATAGCTCATCATGGTATGAATCTTATTGCTCTCCACTTTTCCTCTGATTGGATTGGACTGAACAGCTTGGGGCTTTTTCTATTCTATATATATAATTCCTTAAGTTATTTTTCATCTTTGTAAAAGATGAACATAACTGTTTCAATCATTTCAAACATTCTTTCCTCTAAAACTCAACAGTGAGTTTATCTTAAAGCTTAAAGTGCCCTGTGGAGTTTTCTTGTAAACAAAGTTTACATTTAGTGTTCCTCACTAAAACACATTGTGTGTATCCTTGAGGCCCAAAAAATCCTCCTCATAAAACATTTGCAAAGGTTTATTTGCCTTTTTTTTTAAACAAAGTTCGAAACCTAGATTGCAGATTGCTTTCTCAGTACATTACCACCTGTAACTCAGTGGAATAATGTGAAACCATTGACAGGCACCACAAGCTTGTGCGTGGGCATGTGCGACCTCATGCACATGCAGGCGAGCAAACAAAACAGGGACCCACTCATAAAAACATTGCACCATAGTGCTATTAGTGGTCAAAAACTCCACTGGGTACCTTTGAGTAAACAAACTAAATCAAAGTTATATACAGTCTCTTTCCCATTTTTTCTCTGCTGCAAATACTTTTTTAAAGGGCATTGTAAAGTAGCTTTCTTTTTTTTCATTCCTTTTTGATTGAAGCAGTAATTCACTGTTTTTTCTATGTAATTTCATTTTACATAATCAAAAACCTCCCACGTCTTTATGACTCCTGATTCCTGTTAACTCGTACATTTGGCAACAAGCAGTTGGAGAATACATCTTTTATTATCATAAATAATCATTTCTGTGAGGAGGTTTTGAATCATGAGCTCTAACTCCTGACCTCACATGTTGCAGATGACCGGTCGGAAGTGGACGGGTCAGTGGTTTCTATGGTTTCAGCGACTTCCTCCTCCAGCCGATTGCTGCCGCCAAAAGAGCGTCTGAGAGAAAAGGCTTTCCAGTACTGCCAACGCCTCATCGAACAGAGTGACCGCAGTGAGTGTGTGTGTGTGCTTGTGTCAACAGAAAAAAAAAAAGTTATTTGTGCAGCTGTGAATGCAGAATTTGGATCAATAATTTATTCACATACATTGTACTAGACGCTGTGTACATGTGAACAGCTGTGATTTGTATTCTTCTCTTTGTTTCAGAGGCACACAAAAGGACAGATACAGAACTGCAGAAAGCGGTGAGCCCATGTATCATTTATTTTTACAATTGCAACATACAGCATGTACACACAGCAGGGTTGTGTAGGAGACTGGTGTTGTTTGTTTCTGGTACTAAAAAGCTTTAAAACAGCACTATCCAATATGTCCTCTTAACCACTGTGCCTCATGTATGTGCACAACTCCATTCAAGCACAGAAACAAGCTGAACTTCACTAACAGTAAGGAAAAAAAACACACATACAACAGCTGAATACAACAAAGTCATGTCAGTAATGTCAGAAAACTACTACATTTAAACGAATAAATTAAAAAAACAGATGAGCAGCACACTCATTTTCCTCATTATCCAGATGTTATACTGGTGCTCTCATTGTGTCTGTCCTGTTTCCTCTCCTAGTGTCTGGTGGAGGCGGTGTGTATCCTGGATTGTGTGTGTTTAGAGGACACCTCGCTGGTCTACCGGGCGTTCCCGTGCATTAAGGCACTATTTGGTCGGCTCAGCTCGGACCTGTCGTTTGCCCGAGTCCTGCTACCCCTAGCGCAGTTCTACCTCAACCATGGTGTGCATACACATCAACATGTTTTCACCATAAGTACAAATATGGATAAATGCATATAAGTTAATTTACTCTGTTCCTTTTTTCACTGATGCCGAAAGTATTTGAAAATGTGAATTTCAAAACAGCTAAATGTGTACTTGAACCTGTTTAGGCGAGATGGCAGCAGTAGACTGTGAGTGTGTGTGGAAGCTGGTGATTGGCCGATTCCCTGCCGAGCTGTTCAACGACCCTTTCTTGGCACACGAGCTTCTACGCTTCCTCCGACTGAACCTTGAGAGCCTACAGCTCCGAGTGCCACAGTACACCCGCTCCTTCCCAAACCTGCTGAAGGTGAAAACAAACAAATTTATAACTCAGAGATTCTTTTGATTGTTATATATGCTACACATACTCACTGTAGACTAGTGAGGACTGTATGTTTTATCTCTGTCTCTGCAGTTCTTAGCGTGGGACAGCCCAGCAGTGGTGGATGACTTTGTGGATCTGCTGCCCTCTCTGGTGACAGCTGGAACTGCAGTGGAGCTGCTCCACACTCTGCTAGACCTGCCCTGTCTCTCTGCCACACTGGTCTTGCAGCTCAGGTGCTCACACACATCGGAGCAATATTGCACAAAAAATGTCAAAGTTGCCTGATTTGCTTCTTATTTTTTACCTCACTGAGTTTGTGTGTCTGCATGTGTTGCAGGTCAATATGTTTGCCTATCTCTGAACCAGGCGGGCGCGGCCTCCTGTCACTGGATGCATTCAGGAGCCCTTCTTACCGAGGGCTTTTCCTCTTCCTGCTGCGAGGGGAAGCAGGCTCAGGTAATCATAGACACACAATTAATGGTTTTAAAACATGTTGTAATAGTTTGGTTTTTTTAAGATTATTTTTTGGCATTTTCGCCTTTATTGGATAGAAGATAGTTAAGAGACAGACAGGAATCAAAGGGAGAGAGATGGGTAGAGATGGGCATGTGCAGTAACCACTCAGCTACCAGGGTGCTCTGTTGTAATAGTTTTCATGACATAACTTTCTTTTGTTTTTCAACATGGAGAAATATTTCCACGAGTCCCCATGGTCATTTTGTCTGTTTTCTGGAATCACTGATTTTCTGTCTCCCTCCATAGGTGACACAATTGACCGACTGAGCACACTCCATGAGCTGCTAGCTGAGGCTGCTGATTGGCCGAGAGTCATTCAGTGTTCCCAGACTGTCCCTGTGCTGCTGCACATTTTTTTCAACAAAGTCATTACGGTGAAGAGATTAAACATTCTTTACAAAATAATTACACCTGTGATTATTGTACATTTATAAAAATGCTGAGCTGAGGTTAAATATTTACATATGACTCATCTTGTCCGTTTTGTATAACATAACATTAGTGATTCATGAATGCCAGGTTATTTGACAAAGCTGGATGTTTAGTTTTAAGTTTATATTAACTATATCAAGCATGTGGCTGTTTTTTAGGTAGCTGATGAGAAGCTTTTAGCTCATTTGATTCTGGTGCAGCTGGAGAGAAGCAGCCTCCTCCTCAACGTCCCTAACTACATCAAAGTGATACACAGGTACACCTAAACACAGTGTTACTCTGCTGGAACATCTGTCTTAGTTTCACCCTGATCCCGTCACTCTCTCTGTGGTGCTGCAGG
The DNA here is from genome assembly GCF_914725855.1 of Thunnus albacares. Taxonomy (NCBI): domain Eukaryota; kingdom Metazoa; phylum Chordata; class Actinopteri; order Scombriformes; family Scombridae; genus Thunnus; species Thunnus albacares. The sequence goes on along the minus strand of NC_058122.1, from coordinate 8,814,240 downwards.
GTGTTCAGCTGCCACCTGCTGAGGCTGTGCAAGCTCCACCCCTCTCTGGTGGTGGACCAGTCTCACGAGCTGCTGGAGTTCGCTGGAACCACAGCCAACGTCTACAGCAAAGAAGAAATCTACACACATGTGGTAATGAGACTCTGTGTCTGTAAGCGTGAGATGGAGAATCGTAGAAAGACAGAGATAGGGATCATGCTGATTTAAAGATTATACTTTCTGTGTATTTTGGATCATGAGCAAAACCCTCCGCATCTCACATCTCTAGCTTTTCTCAAACCTCAGCATCTTTTCCTGTGTACTGAAATAACAAAATGTGCCAAAACCTGACACTGAAAACATATTTATCTTGTTTTGCTTTCAGGTGTGGGTGCTGGGAGAGTACCTGTCTGTGTCATGTGACTCTCGCTGCTCTGTGAGGCTCATCACTTCCTGTTTTGAGGCGTTGGAGGCTGTTTTGTTTGAGATCACTTCATCTGCCCCTCCCCCAGGAGCAGATCGCCCCGCACCTCGAGTCATCACCACTCTAATGAGCGCGCTCGCTAAACTGGCATCACGATCACATGACCTCATACCCAGGTGACTGACAGACATACACATCAAAGTTTTTATTTATTCTTTACTCATACACGTCTGTGATGTCATGTAATTGTTTGTGTCTATTGTAGGGTATCTCTGTTCCTCTCCAAGCTACGATCTGTAGCCAGAGGCGGGTCAGTTGCCTGGTGCTCCGATGAAGAGGACCTCGTTGCCATAGTAACGCGAGGGGAAGAGTTGTGGTCACTCCTGAAAGCCCCCGGTGTGGCTCAGAGTGTCCTGACCCCACCTCCCCATGTCATGACACCCCAGTGGCACCGAGACACCAACGTGGCCATGCCACTACGACTGCAAGCCCTCACCAGCCTCACACACTCACAGTGATACACACACACACACACATGCACACCACTCATTAACCTGCACACACATAAATTTATAAACATCATCGTGCAATGGCACTCCCTCATGAAATGGGTAAAAACAAATTCAACACACCCTAATGGATCTTGTTTGATTTTTGCACCTTATTTTTGTAAATAAATGATATTATTTGATTGAAACTTGATGTGATGAAGCATCTTTGTCATCCACAAAATACACAGATCCATCATAGTTTTAATATATTGTGTCTTCTTTAATACAGTGATTTCTCAGAAATACATTTATACAAAATAGATCTGATTTACAAAAAAAAAGCTTACTTCCTGAGTAAGTGCTCTGTTTTCTGAAAGTTAAAACAGAAGCCATTTAACTGCGACAGGTTAAGGAAAACCCGACAGTGTGATCTATACAGTAGAGACAAAGTATAGAAGTAAAAATGGAAGTTTGCATATATAATCTGCATGTATAACATGTCCACATGTTAATTCTGTCATTTGGAAGGTTTCAGGAAATTATATTTGTTGATAGAAAAGTGCTCAAGGATAAGAGTGCATCATTTAAACAAAATAGCTGGCAGTCATAGTCCTCTAAACAAGATAATCAATGCATATAATCTTGACAAAAAGTATTGTGTGAGGATAGACTCTACATTTCTGGCAACCATTCTTTATGATTTAACATTTGACCTAGAATACATCGGTCAGTGTTATGTGAATTATTTAGATTGGACTTTTCTTCTTTCAAATCAAATTACAGAAAATTATGAGAATATATTTTGTTGCTGATTCATAATGATTATAAATCACAACAGAGTCACAACCAGGCCAGTTCTACTGAGCCCTGTTATCCACAACAACAAAGGTCAACTTGTTTGAGTTTTAATTATATGGTTTTAATTGCACTAGTGTGTTCCACCAGTGTTATTAACTCTATTTGTTGATTGGGTGCTTAAAGTAGTCAAAGTCAACCAAAATTAGTATGTTTGGTTTATAAAACCAGTGGCAGTAAAGATGTTGAACACAGAATTTAAAGTTCAGTTACTCTCAGAGAAACCGTCTAAAACCGTAACATCTAAAAAGAATAGCCCCAACCTAAAGCATTAACATATTTTACTGAAAGCTTGTTGGCTGTGGTGCCGACTCTGTATTTTCATATAATGTGGCTATGCAAAAATGGACAAAAGTAAATTAAAATCTCCGTAACTGTGACACTGATTTAAATACAAGATTAGCACCAATATAAAGGAATGCCTGTATGCTAAGTTTTGGCACGTCACTTGTGGTTAGAGTTTACTAGCCTAGCTTAGTTTAGGCGTTGTAGTCACAGACAGTATGTTGTTAGTTCAGTTACAGAGAAGTATGCATAAAGGAATAGTTCAACATTTTTGGAAAATAAGTTATTTGCTTTCTTACAGAGAGTTAGATGAGAAGATCGATGGCAGCAGTTGGTCAGCTTAGCTCGCAGCAGCTGTGACTTCCTGACAACCAATGGAGACTTCAGGAAATCACTGATAAACTCAGTTAAGAAATAGTCCTGTGTATTAAACTGTTCATAAAACAGCAACATGTTGTTTTTATACTTTGCATGAATTAAATGAGATAAAGCATTTTAATTAGTGAACTTTAGATTTGCTAGTAGGCAGATTTTGATTAAATTGGAGTGAGACAGGCTAACTGTTTCCCTCCATTTTCTGTTTTTATGCTAAGCTAAGCTAAACACCTACTGGCTACAGCTTCATATGTAATGAGAGTGGTATCAATCATCTCATTTAATGCCTAGCGAGAAAGCGAATGAGCGCAGTTCCCAAAATTTTAACCTATTCCTTTAACTGGACAAAATCTTCCTGGCATATCTGTTGCCATATCTGTGCAAACATCTCCTATGAGGTAATGAACACAAATGGAAGATTAATTCTAAATCTCTTCTCTGTCTCTATTGATTGGCGGTCCATCTGGCCGGTCAGACCAGTTTGATTGGCACGTCCCTGTGAAAATAACTAGTCTCATACTGCAGTTGATACCTTGTTATCAGTCGTCACAAGTTTGGTTCAGTCAAGCTAAATGTTCACTGGTCAGTCTGTTATATAATTAACATGTTGAAGTGACTTTTAGTTAGACAGTAAGAGTGTTTGGTCCCAGCTAGGGAGAATTTCATTTGATTCGTAGCAGTCAGATCATCTCAGCACCATCTCTCCAGGTGTAGCCTCATGAGTCAGGTTAGCTGTAGTCAAAACACAGTGATCTTGTGAAATACACTCTTCTTGGTCAGTCACTTGGAACCATGTGATCTCAGGTGGGAGCGGTGAGTCACCTCGATGTCTGTAGCAGAGGTCCGGGTACGTACAGGTACCTCCAGATGGCGTAATAGTGAATGCTTGCTCCTATTGCAACGAAAAGGTGCCAGATGGCGTGGGCGAATGGAACAAGGCCATCGCTCTTGAAGAAGACCACGCCCACCACATAGAAGACACCTCCCACAGCCAGTTCACACACACCTGCACGGTCCACCTGTAACATATTCACTTTCAGCTGCTGCAGTACATCACATTTCTAAAAAAATGAATGAATGAATTGGAATGTATAGCTGATACAAATTAGGTCAAAATTTTTGATAGAGCATGTTTAACAAATTGAATTTTCATGATGCATTTCTATAAGAAAAAAGAAAAAAATAAATTCATTCGAACAGACCACAGAAGCCAAGAATGGAATAACAAACCAATTATCCCATTATCTCTGAAAAACTTATTGCTCTCCCACGATGACATAGTTAACTTGTGATCTCAAGATAACAGGATGAAATAAAATTATAGTAACCACAACCATTTTAGTGCCCATAATAGACAGAACTATGCTAAATACATTTTAAGTTGAGGGCTTTGGGGACAAAGATTTTGCATTTTTGTTTTGGTCCGCTGAGCTCAGATCATATATGCAAAAAGCATACAGTTTTTGGTTGATTTACAACACTCCAAGGAATCATTGTTTTCTACTCATTACACCAAGAAAATCAACTATCACAAACCTGTGAAAACTTTGAAAACCTTCCTTGGTGGTGTGTTCAAGAATACACATAATAATCTCAAACCTAAAATCATAACCAAAATAAGTAAGAAATTTCAGATGCTGATGTATCTTTGAATTTACCAACAGGGACATCAAACCCATCACTGCTCAAAACAACATAACCACACAAAAATAACATACGAGAACAGATAGGGCCGATATTTCGGCTTTTCATGAGATTCATGAGATTCATGAATTCAAACCAACAATGAATTCATCCCACTCACAAGTAGTCTGTGCAGCCAAAACCTGAATTATCTTATTCCTCTCTGCCATAGAGCTGCATTGATGTTTCAAAAACTACTAAAAACATGTCAGTTAGCCACACTGGTGTAATGTCACAATCTCACATACACCGTCCTGCTGCTGGAAAAGCTCAAATTGCTCAACTAAGAGTGCCAAATGTGTATTAATTCGCTGCTTAAAATAGTCCCCAACAAATGCACTATTTGCTCCTGTTTGAATAACGTTTGCTAAAAACTACAGCGCCCAGCTGATTTTAAAAATTACTTTTTATATTTTTTAAATGAAACTATGTATTTGTGATTCTAATTTAAAAGATTTATCTTCAGTAGGAAGGAGTGGACTTGCTGAATGTCACAGATTGTGTAGGAAAGTGTAAAGTATTGAGAGACAGACTAACACACTGTTGACAATAAAAATATAGATTAAATGTCAACATCATTGTTTAACAAAAAATAATGGCACCCTTTTACATCTCAAGGAAGTTTCAAGTCTCTGCAAGTTTAATTTTATAGTAGACTAAAAGGAACAGAGACCAATGATTTGTAGGTAATGGGCTAAAACAAACAGAACCACTGGTTTGGCTCTTTAAATACTGACAGTGTCTGATTCCTGCACAATAGCAGGAAGCCTGTTGCAGCGGAAAAGGCCTTGCAGGAGATTTTTTATTCTTAAAAGCAGAGAAAGACAATGCTAAAACCATTGTGGTTTGTTCTTACCATGGACAGGATGACCAAAGCAGGAACAGCTCCCATGGCCACATATCCCAGCAACTCTACCAGCTTGTACCTGCAGGTAGAAAACTGGGACATGAAGAGATAATGCCTCCAATTTTCAGTGTAATTATTTCTGCAGAGTGTTTGCTGTAAACACTTGAGAACAGGAGTTAGGTTTCAGGTAAATTGTGTCAAACCAGGCCACAGGTCAGAGAGAGATGAAAAGAGATGGTGTTACCTCTCATGGAAAAAGAAGACATACATGGATCCTATGCAAGCCATGACCCAGATCAGCCAGCGCATGTGACACGCCCAGGGCCCAAGCTCCCTCAGCATCAACCTGGTGAAGCACATCCCACAAACATCATTACAGCACATTCACCAGCTCGGTTGTCCAACAGACTGCTTATAATTTGTGGGCCGCAATCATGTGACGACAGACCCACCAGGGAGAGTAGGAGGCTGCGATGAAGAAGTAAATGGCCATTCTGTCACACATGTGGAAACGCTGCTCCACCTTCCTACGCAGAGACAAAGAGACAAACAGATTAGAGCTCATTTCTAAATTAAATTTACGACAAAGTGTGTCTAGTTCAGAGAAAAACATAATCTCTTCATCATGTGTAATCTCTAAAATACACAGTGTTCAGAATGTAAGAAATATGATCAGCCAGGAAATTAAGTTACAGGGAACTAAAATGTGTTTCAGGGCATGGCAGCATCTCACATTTTAATAGGAAAATTTGGTTGTTGTGAAAACACACACACACATTCAAACTGCCCCTGATTGTGTCCCTAAACATATAAGACATGGTTTGTTGTGCCTTTTTAGACTATCTTGTGTGTGAAAGGACAGAGGGAGTTTGGAAAAGGGTTGTAATCTATTCACTACATTTTTAGTCAGTCAAATAACTGTTATAAAATAATTCAATTAGATTAGACTCATGGTTTAGCCTGGAGCTTAGATATGCAAGTGTAATAAGCATTTGTAATTTTCTATACTAGATATATATTTTTTATTTGAGGAAAAAAATTCTATTGTCTTCTGGATGTGGAAATGCAAAACATTAAAATTTTAAGGTTTGTTTCTATGTGAGAGTGTGTGTGACCTGTTTTCAGAGGGTGCGAGTTGAAGGTAATTTCATTACCACACCACATCTGTTGTTTGGTCTGTGGCCTTCTGGCTTTGTCATAATTAACAACATAATTAATAAACTGTATGTCTGAGTGTGCTGTAGAAGTCACACACACATCTGCCAAATCCCTACCAGCATTTTCTGCTATACACACACACACAAACACACCGGAGGTGGCTGATTTTCCAAGTAGCGGTGTGGAAGAGTGTTGAGGTAACAAACAGGCCGGTGAGACCGCTCCCATAGAGCCAGGCAGCAACACGATGCCATTGGTCCACAGATAGGAAGTAAAGGACAGACCCACCCAAGAGACTCGGGAGGATCCAGAACTGCAGAGGACCAGAAGAGACACAAAATTAAAATTATTTTTATAATTTCCTCATGATACACACGCTGCATTTTATATTGTAAAAGATGTTTGACTTTGTCCCTTTAAATCAAATTTGTCAAAACTGTTGATAATGTGTTTCAGGTGTCGTATCTTGAGTTGTATCAGGTCTCTGCTGATACAACTCAAGATATAAAAAAACCGCTTATCTGCAAATACTGGGAATGTAACCAGGCGTTTTATAAAAGCTCAACCCAGGGATTTGCAGGGAAATTATACACCCACACACCTCATTTATTTCATCATGTTCGCATTATGAATACTGTTGTCCTTATAAAAAGGTTCTGGTTGGTTGATTTTCTTTACTAGTCTCATGCGGGAAAATGATTCTGTATTCATCCTTCAGTCTTCTTAAAATACTTTCCTGACATTGTTAACATTGTTCTGTCTCTGAAACCTCTCACAAAAGGTACAGATGATCCTTGTGGCTACATTATGAGATTCACTACCCTGCAGAATGGCATGGAGAGAATGAATGAATGAATGAATGGACATGTATCATAAAGAACCCCAGCCTGTTTCAAGGTTTACAGTCATTATGGCCATGTTTTTTTCTCTGTTTTCTTCCATCAGTGTCTGTCTCTTGCTCTCTCGGAGGCAGAAGCGTTCAGGGATTACAGCAGATTAGAGAAAGCTACAGGCTGAATCACAGATTATAACCCACTGCCTCTAATGCACAGCCAAAAAAACCCTCCCCATTCTGCCTCATTCCTCACAATCCTCTCCATCTTTACACAGAATTCTCTGAGCTGGCACTAAACACAGAAAACACCGGGACAGAGAGTAAAACAAAACTACTAACTAGGCTTTAAGATGTCTGAAAGTGTGTGTGTGTGTGTGTGTGTGTGTGGTCTGTCTGAGCGTATTTGTTTGGCTCACCCCGTGTGTGGCACAGTTTGCAGCATGTTCGTATTCAGTAGGCTGGTATCTCTTACTGGCTGGCACCCTGCAGTTCATGAACCTGAGAGAGAGGCAGAGAAAGAGCGAGAGACACAAAGAAAAAGAGAGAGAGTGTGTTCAGGTAATGAATGTATATCTGGAGGCAAAACAAGGTACTGCTTTATTAGTTAATAAGTTACTGTGTGCTGAGCCAATGGTGTGTGTATGTGTGTATGTGTGTGTGTGTGTGTGTGTGTGTGTATGTGTATGTGTGTGTGTGTGTGTGTGTGTGTGTGTGTGTGTGTGTGTGTGTGTGATTGTCATTCTTGGAGGATTTACAGGTCTCTAATCCACATCACGTTGTCTGAATTTTAGTGTGCCTCATCGTTACTGGGGCAACTATCTGCGTTGCTATGGTCACCAGTGATGTCACTTTCTGTGCTACCACAACAGGAAACCTCTGACCACTAACCATTAACTACATTTGCATTATTTGTCATCTATGAGAAAGTTACTACATGTGTGCATGTGTGTGTGTGTGCACACAAGTGAGTGCATGCATGCGTGCGTCTGTGTGTGTGTGTGTTTGTGTGTGTGTGTGTGTGTGTGTGTTGTGTTGTGTAGGCTATTTAATCAGCAGAAAATCTCTCAATCCCAGTTTACAGGGAAAAACACATCTGGAGATGTTATGAAACCACATTTTATACATCAAGATGAACACACACACACACACACACCAATTTGAATGTGCAGGGCCACAGGTGTGTCTGTGTGGGTCAGCTGCGTTATTTGATTACACATTTAGGCCGGGCACTCATCATCACACGCATCACACATCCCATAGCTGTGTGTTGTAATGAGGGAGAAAGTGAAGCACATCAAACACCAGATTACCAAAACTCTTTTTTTAATATAACAGGAATAATTCATGTGTAACACAAAATCACTGAGATTTCTGCGGTATGAAATTATCTCGGGGAGGGACAGGAAACCCGGTTGAAACTTCAATACGTGATAAAGGGTGTTGCACCTATGACGGTACGTTTTTCTTCTGATTTAAGTTTGTTTCCTGAAACTGCACATCGCAGCTTTTTCAGAGATACTGTTACTGCTTCTCAAAGCACAAGATGCAACATAAAATGTCTTGTTTTGTCCCGACCAACAGTCCACAACCCAAAAATATTTAGTTTACTATCACAGAGGACCAAAGAAACCAGAAAATATTCACATTTAAGAAGCTGGAGCCAGAAAATGTGGGTATTTTTTTCTTTAAAAAAATGTGTGTGTGTGTGTCTGAGTGTGTGTGTCTGAGTGTGTGTGTGTGCTCACCACCAGAGCCCTCATAATAGGACATTACTGGATATCAGGAGTCATTGCCTCATTCTTTTTCTCTTTTTCTCACTTTTAATAGACTTTTCCAGACTTCCTATCAGTTTATTTTTGTAAAACAGGTTCATAATCACCTTTATTAAAATGCTACTCACATGCCTGCATGACTCCTACAAAAACCAAGAAATAAAGTAAATGCTTCCACCATTGAGCTTGTGTCACATGCTCTTTCTAACGGTGTAATCCACAGACAGAAAACATTTAGTAAGATGACATTAGGTTATTGTAGAGCTGCTTCTTTGCCCTGCAGCCCTACAGGCCGTGCCAAGTGCATAACAAGAGAACAGTATTTTTTGTGAGCACTGTTGTGGTATTGTAGGGCTATCAATGGACTTGAATGTAGCACTCTGATGTCCTCTAATCGGTTATGACAGAACTCTGTGTATGTGTGTGTGTGTGTGTGTGTGTGTAATGAACTGAGAGGGAGTAGGGATTCACAGGCTCTGATCAGAGAGGACATTGTTGTTATCATCAGCACACTATTCTCTTTTCTCGCTTTCTTT